>NW_010405728.1:15770-27361 GCF_000710305.1 Buceros rhinoceros silvestris | reverse complement strand
TCGAGGAGATCAAAGGGCTTTTGCAACCCAACTGATTCTGTGACTGTGATTTCTTCTTGCCTGCAGCAAAACGGGGCGGTTTCTTGAAAGGTATGGTTCATCTTAGGGAAAGCACCTCCATTCCAGTTTCATTTTTAAACACTAAAATCATTTCCCATACGGAGCAGCACAGAAGCACACACCCACCTTCCCGAGTTCAGTTCTTGTGGTACTCGCTTGTATAATGAGCACATTGAGCCGCTCTGCTGGACGGGAGCCAGAGTCAGGACGCGCTCCCTGCAGAGAGCCAGGACGGTTTCTGGCTGGCTTTCTGTCTCACTACAGATCCCAGGCCATTCTTCTGCCTCCTTGGTTGGGATCTCTTTTAAAATTACTATTGTGCTTATTAAAGAATATCAACAAACTAGAGTGGTAAAGTCGTCTGGTCTTTTCCCAGAAATATTCAGCAGTTATTAAAGGAAATTCTCCCACATTTAAAACAGAGATTGAGGAAAAGCTGCAGAAGGATCTGAGATTGTGCTCCTCAGTGTGTTGAGAGTGCTGCAAAGTAGATTCAAACCCTGTCAGATCTTCGCTGGAGCTCAGGAAACTCCTGTTTGCACACACACACGCGCACGCACACACACACACTCACCGTTTCTTTGTACCTGTTTTCACTACACAACCCACCAGCGCTGCTGGGTCGAGATTTCTTTGTCATTCGTTAACCGGCTGCTGCGCTGTCAGTAAATGAAACCCCTGTAAACCCGGTAAACAAACCAGCTAACTAGAGACGCCGCCAACATTTTCCACTTTGGAGCAAGGCCAGAAGGGAGTGGGAAAACAACTTTCTGCACTCACAGCCCCAACAAGCTTCAATTCAGCTGAACGAGAACTTTTGTGCTATTTCTGGGTGTTCTCACCAGATTTCATAACCATGCTCACAGCTCACCTGCCCACGTTATTTCTGCATCTCAGCACTACGGAACCCCGGTTCAGTTTGGTTCTGCTGTGGTTTTTACTAGGAACACACAACAGTAGGAAACTTCACCATGAAGCAGATCTAACCCCTGGCACAGCTCAGAGCTGGCCCCAGGAGTCAGAGCCACCGTCTCCATCAGGGCAGCAACTGCTAACACCATTACCAGGTTCCCACCCACGCTCACTTCAGGCTCCCTGGATGGGGCTCCAAGAAAGAGCTGGCCCCAGTTACCAGGTACACTGGTCTTCAGCAGAACATAAGGTGAAGGTCCTCAGTAGAACATGAGGGGCTGCAGTGTGTCCAGAGCAGGGCAGCGGAGCTGGGGCAGGGTCTGGAGCACAATGTGCTGAGGGGCGGCTGAGGGACCTGGGGGGGTTGAGCCTGGAGCAAAGGAGGCTGCGGGGGGACCTTCTGGCTCTGAAACCCCCCGCACACGTGGGCATGTAGAATGCGTTTTTGCCCTAATTTGCAGTCCCAGGCACATGGAAAGCTGAATTGTCCCACACTCTGTCTCACACCTCCTGGGCCAAGACCTGGCAGGGTTTGATTGACTCAAACTACAGCTGCCATCTCCAATGGAACACGTTTGGGTTTGCAACCTGCTGAAGACACCTTTATCTCACCACGAAAGTCTTGACATGAGAACAGGAGTCTTGGTTACCCTCATATTCTTTTTCTCAGCTCTGCAAAACCTTCTTCATCTTCCACCCAGTATCACCTGCAGCAAAACATTTCCTACGCACTTCGCTCTGGGCATACAACAGAAGTATCCAGCCGAGGGCAGCGATGGTTGAAAGACCTTCTCAGTCTGAGGCATCTCACCTTCCTTTCTTTGACAAGGCAGCATGACCAAAAGCATTTGGATTACGCCAAGATGCCAGTGAAACGACAGAGAGCAAGGGCAGCTTTGGGACAAGGCTCGTTGGGGGCCCTGAGCATGTTCCCACCTCGTGGCTGTGCCGTGGTTTGGGCAGTGCCATCTCCACACTGCGTGTATGTGAACGGAGCACGAGTGTGAGAAGCTGCACGCGTGCACCGTGCCGGCTCTCACCGGTTCTGATGGCCACAGGCAGAGTCACCAGGACACCAACGAGCCCCGCTCCCGCACCTTCGCAAATTCCACACAGCACTTCCAGAGAGCGGGAAGGGCAGCAAGCAATGCAGTAAGACTAAACCAAAGTTCTGTCACGGGCAGAAGACGGCAGCGTAGCTCTCTGTACACCCACCCAGGCCATCACTGTTACAGCGGATTAACTACTCTGAATAAGCGTCAGGAAAATATACCTTGTTTTCCACCAGCGCACTCAGCCTGCTGCAATTTAAACAGGGCTCGAGCTCTCAGCATCTGGGCTGTGACCCTCGGAGCTCCCCCAGAGCTGTCTCACAGCTAACTCCGCTCTCCTTTTCTTCCCCCGGCATTCTGCTGAAGCGCGTTTGCCCGTCCTGCCACACAAACCCCCGGCAACTCGGATGAAACCGCGCAGCCGGTTCTCACAAATCCATGGAAACAAGCACAAAGGGCCGGGAACGCTGCTGAGGAAGCCCACGGCAAGCGGGGAAAGGCCGGGGTCACGGCCGTGCTGAGTTGCTCGCCCAGCCAAAGCTGTGATATCCCGCTCGAGCGGCGTTTGCCTTCGGTGCGAGGTGCTGGGAACAAGAGGTGGCTGCAAACAGAACCGGCAACAGCCCAGAAGCAGCAGGAAGACAAAGGAAGAGCCAAACGCCCCAGCGAGTTCCGAGGGTTACCTGTGGCACGGCAGCTCCAAACTACGGCCCATAAATACAACAGAACGTGGTCACGGAGAAGGAAGTTTTCCAGCTGCAGGGTGCGGGTGGTGGGAGCGCATCCAGCGCTGCTTGCACAGCCAACACCACAGTGTCCTCGTGAGTCTGCTGCAGGACCTTTCAGAGGCTGCTCAAGGCCTGGTGATGCCCAGAGCAAACTGCCTGCTGGCCTTCCCGGCTAGTGGAGCGCCTCAAACCCAAGATCTGACTGTCCTGCAAGGACCACCTGAGCCGAGCAGCTTATCTTGACCTATGCAAAGGCTAAGCAGCACCTGGACTTTGAAAGCGATGAGAGTTAGGAAAGTCACATCCTCCAGAAGAGAAACACAGGAGGGTGCAAAACTCCACCTCGCCCAGCAAGAAGCAGGAACAGGGTCTTTGCAGGGTGATTATAACCGTCTTTCCCTTTTAGCCCAAACTGAGACCTCCTGAAAATGGATGAGCTGAATTTAGGTCAGAAACTGGGGATGATTCACCCAGCATCCGCACTGGCTTGGAAGATCAAACCCAGACGGTGTGTGACCATTCGAGGCACTTCTCCCTCGGCGAGCTGGAAGTGGCCGTTCTGTCAATGCTGAACAGTTCCCAAAACACCGAGCGAGCTGCAGAGAGCAGACACGTGCGCCACGAGAGACCGACCCAAACCAGCCCCTGCCTGAACTCGACACGCAACGAACGACGCAAGAATAACTTAGAAGAGACAGTTTAACAAAACGGACCGCCCTCCATCTGAACAGCCCGAGCCCAGCCACAAAGAGGCTGGCTTGTAAAATCATTTTCAAACGAGAAGTCATTTTCAAAAAGAATTCTTGACAAGACTCAGATCCGCTGTGGTTTTCCAGCTCAGTCAGAGCCTGAGAACCAAATTCTGTTCTCATTTACATCAGAGCGAAGCTCAAAGCCTCAAGAAATATTTGATGTTCACCCTGATGTAAATGAGAGCAGAATTTGGTCCGAAATATCCTGTCTTCCCCACTGCCTTTATTACAGGGTGAGCGTTAGGCAGGAGTTCAGGTTTCTTTTGAAGTTATTTTATGGCAAGGAGATCGAGTGGCAGAGATCTAGTTTGACGAGTCTAATCTGTCCTAAATATGCCCAGAGTGTCTGATGAAAGAACCACAGAGAAGCTGGGGCAGCATAGTTACAGAAGCCACACAAATATCATTGAGCCTACAGCAATTTCAGCTGGAAATCTACCGCTGGAAAGCTAACCCCGGGTACTTGACATGTCAGCAGCTCCGCGATTTTTAGTCTGCCAGTTGGATGAGTTATAAACAGGAAAACTTGGAACTGATACTGAAAACTTGCCCAGGAGGAAACCGGGAAAACAGCAGCACCGAGCGAGGAATACGCAGCATAACTGGACAGAGAGAAGAAGAACAGCTACAAGCAGCAGGGAGAGAGGTGACTCCCCGCCTCGCACACGCGCTTCACCAGCACCATCCGACAGTTCCACCACAGCAAACGACTTGATCAAACACAAATGGGACTGAATAAATCAATGACGGCAGGCAAACGGAATGTGGTACCTAGGAATTCTTCAACGTCAGCAGGAGGAAAGCGAGATGGCGGAGCACTTGGAAGAAAAGGAAGGAGCGAAAGCGCCACTAAAGATGTCAGGTAGGTCAGAAAGCACACGGGGCTCTTTAACGACCCGTGCAGACCGCCCCACCCGTGGTATTTTGGCTGTAGCCATCTGCTCAGCCCCTCGGCAATCCCGCAGCCCGTCCTCCCTAACGTGTCGTGTTCTTCTGTAAGAGAGTAGTTACAACCCCGAGGGACTGCAGCCTGGAATGACAGCATTGTACTGTCCTTGTTTACCGGGCTTTGAAGGACTGCTCTTGGATCACCCAACTGTTCCTCACAACAGCCTCACTGCATCTGCTGCTGCCCTTCCTTCGGTTCACAAAGGTGTAACTAAAGACAAGGATCCCGGCAGCTGGCCCAGGGCTCCAGGGAATAAATTGAAAGAACCAAAGTACAATTTCCAGTGGTGTGCCTGCAGACCTCTCCCCAGCTGGAAGGAGAACGTCTCGTCTCCATCCTTTGACCATGCCTGTCACTGCAGCCACCCAGGAGCAAGGCTTTCTCCGTGGTCACACAATACTTCCAACTTCCCAGCCGGGGAAGCCTGGCCAGCAGCCATGCCGGTCCCATCACCTGGGTCCTCAGGCAGCTCTACAGGACAGCTCACATCCAGGGCAGGTCTGGTCTTACCGAGCTGAGCCTTCTACAACAGGCCCACACCAGAGATGACTCCAATCCTTTTGCGCTGGCTCTGTGTAACGACGAGCACCTCAGAAATACAATTACTACTCTAGGACATGCAAAGGGTGGATGTACATCAGAGATTGGCATCTCCCCACCAGAAATCGTTCCCAAAATGCCACAAGTAAAACAAAATATTAACAGCTTGGCTTGTTGCAGATGATCATCTGCATTAACCCACTCAGAGCAACAACGGCGTTAAGGAAAAATGCTACATATTTATACACGGTCCAACAGGGACTCATCGAGTCTAACAGCTTTCAAGTGGGTAAATCTAGATTCACCTAAGAACACAGAGAAATCTTTAGAGGCAGAAGAACTGAAATAAAGAAGCTCTCGAGATCTCCAGCCAACGCCATGTAAATGAACTCTCAACACACGCATCAAATTCTAATAACGCAGTGGAGCAACGTACCTCCTTGAAGTTATCGAACGCAGACAAGATGATCTCGTGCCCTCCTCTGACGAGGCAAACTGCTGCCAAAAGCTCTAGGACAAGGGCCTTCGTCCTGCGAAGAGAAGAAACCGCAACAGGCAATGAGCACCACGTGACGAAGCACCGTCATCCTCCGTTTGTGGAGACGCCGGCAGAGCGAGTGTCGTTTGAACCGAGAAAACCTGTGCGATGCGTAACGCGGAGCACCGGCTGACCCAGGGCAGTTTGACTCCCCTGGATCTCGCGGTTTCCCCCTGTTTTAATGCTCTTCAAAACATGCAAGAATTTAAATCACAAAGGATGCCTGTGGAAAGCCAAGCGCACCACCGGCAGCCGGGCGGCTCTGGCACAGGCAGCCCCGGTCAGAGTGTTCTCCCGGGGAGCTGACCCGCGCAGAGCCGCAGGGGCGGCAGCATCACCGCACACCAGCCACCAGCCAGCCGGCCTCACCGCAACGCAGCCCATTTCCGCCGAGCCCGGCTTTCAACGAATGGGCTGATAATCCAAATCTGTATTTTTCCCGATACAAATCTGAATTATTGCCTATGGTAACTCGTGTTATTCATAGCCACACACACACACAGGTAAGAGGTGGTTCGCTGCAGGAAGTACAGGATGTCTTGGCACGTCTTTCCCCTCTTGAACCAGAGATCTGGGCAAGTGATGGACAGCAGCGCTAACACAGCCTCATTAAAGAGAGTCGAGAGCTGAAAGGCAGGCATGCAACAGCCAACTCCAGTGGAAATAATCCCCAGGACTCTCTTAGAGGGTTCACATATGGCAAAGCCACCAACCGGACTCAGAGATGAGCTCTGAGCAGACAGGAAAATCATGCAGACACGTGAAATTAGTCTCATGCTGAAGCACTGACTCAAACCAGATGTTACAGAAAACGAAATACCTTTTGGCTTTCAAAGTGTCAAGGCTATCTTTGGAAACCAGATAAAACGTTCACTGTCCTAGGAAATTTTAAACATTTTAAACGTATCATTTTCAATTCGTACTCATCAGTTATTTTTTTCCTGCCACAAGACGAAAACCCCAGCTCTTTCAGACAGGATCAAGGGGTCCTTAGTACAGCTCTTCAGCAATATCCCCCCTGAGGGTGGGCTATGAGCCGTGCGGGTGAGGAGAGGGGATGGCGATCCCTGTGAGCAGGAGCTCGGGGGATGCCCAGCTCTCCGCGGAGCGCTCGCTCACTGGCTGCCCACGCTTCTGGAGGGGACGGGGAGATGACAGCTACGGCTGTGCCCACGGCATCTGCCTGGGCTGGAGTCCTACATGCATCCTCCACCCGGCCTGCCCACTCCTGTGGCACTTAGCTCGGCAGTGTGCGTGGTCTGGGGGTGGGACCAGCTCCGCAGCATCGCTCAGAGCTGCTGCATCCCTTTTGACGTATCTCAGCCCACCCCAAGCACTCACACCACCGGTTTCTTCAAAAATCATGATGGGGCTAAAACAAATCAGGTGTTAATCAGCACTGACATTTTGTCTTTGTGTTGTTTTAGCTACATTTGAAGGCAATTCTGTTTATAAACAGGAATCTAAATAGCCCACTTCCTTCAAAAATGAAAACTTAGGCTCTCTCGACCACCTGATTTCCAGGCACAGGACACCAAAAATGACAAAAACAATAAACTTCCTATATCCTTCCCACTTCCCCTGTGCCGAGGCTTGCTGACTTTGGGATAAACGAAAGGAGGGAAGGAAGTAGCTACTTCCATCAGGACAAGGTTCAAACAGTGCACTGTAAGGCACGTGGGCAGCCTAAGCAGAGACTAAAGATCAAGACAGATAGACAGAGCGAGCCGTTGAGCTTTGTCTCACGCCCTGGTTTTAGCTTTCCTTGCAAACATCGGTATGTCAGATCTGGTTTCATTAGAC
The DNA here is from genome assembly GCF_000710305.1 of Buceros rhinoceros silvestris. Taxonomy (NCBI): domain Eukaryota; kingdom Metazoa; phylum Chordata; class Aves; order Bucerotiformes; family Bucerotidae; genus Buceros; species Buceros rhinoceros. The sequence goes on along the minus strand of NW_010405728.1, from coordinate 20,027 downwards.
ATGCAGGGGGTCCAGGTTTTGCTGGAAGTGGCTCCAGGGTCACTAGAGTGTGCGGGGAGAGGAGGGGTCCGAGCCTCGCAGCCAGCAGTTCCCCTGTGCAAGTCCCACGTTATTGCTGTGGCTGAACAGTGACCCGACGCAGAACAAGAGTGAAACCCTCTCTCGAAGAAACTCAACCCTAAGGGCCCCTCAGACAAAGCCTACTTCAGAAGATTTCCCTGCTCTTCAGGCAAATCCCAGGCTTAAGCTGGTCGTTATCAGCAGGGGCTTCTCGGCACTGCCGCAGAGCTGGAGCCTTCAGCGGCAAACCCTCAGCTGAAGCATCAGCAGCTCCTGAACCCAACGGAACCAGATGGCAGCTGCTCCTCTCTTTGCACCATAACACAGATTTCACCTGATACAGAATGATTTTTGCTACAAGTTTGTGCACAAACATAGCCCTCAGGGTCCCTTCCCACGTCCTCTTTACTTACCGACTTCTTCAACTCTCTAAAAGCAAGTGCCGCCTACCTGGGGTTCTTGTTGTTCAAGCTCAGTGCAATTTCGTTAACGGCGTGCGGGTGCGACATGACCATATTGAACCCGTACTGGAAAGAGAAGGGGAGAGAGTGCTTCATGTTCTAGCAAAAAATCCCGAGTTTCTGAAGCTTCCCGGGCATGCCGTGTGATCACAGCCTCCCAGCGAAGAGAAGAGAAACCCGAGAGGGTACGACTGGCTCTGGTCTGCTTCACTCCTTTGCTTACTTACTGCTGTTACTGCATCTGCCTTGCGGTGACCGTGTACGGGGCGTGAACGCCTGCACTTCCCGTCAGGGCACACAGCTACTTGCCAAGGGCTAGTGCTAAATTCTGAGACAAATTCTAACTTCAGCTGAGCAGCGGCGTGTCCAGTCAGGCGGCGCAAACCCAGCCCCTCGCGGCCAGCAGGACCCGGCTCATGCCCTGATCTACGTGTGTCTTCACGGCTCTGCTAAATCACCTCCGTGGGTGCACAAGGATCGTGTTTTATTGCTCCCCTGCTACCCTGCCTCAGGATGAGTGAGAATTTACACCTGAGTAAGAGTTTAAACCTAAGAACGAGTAAGAGTTTAAACCTTCACGACAGTTTTGCCTTAACAATTAATTCACCACTAACCTCTTCCTTCCCCCTCCCAACAACAAAATAGTTACGTGGTCCAGGAGAACAGAAAGGGAAATACCTGGTAATTCATTATGGCCCGTAAACACATGATGCAGACGTGGACGTCATCCTTTTTACTCACTAATCTGGAATTTTTTAGCGTTCTCCGGCTTGGCAAGGTGTTATACCTGCAAAGGAAAACGGCTCTATCAATCACCAGAATGAAGGACTGGAAACACTCCTCCATGGGGTGGCAATGCCGGAGCCTCTCAGTTCTGCGGGGGACACAACCATCGGACACCACACATGCAAATAAAGCAGAAAAAAGGGCATGGGTTGTTTACACTGGCAGCTTACGCCACCGCCCATGCCACCAGCGACCCATCCAAAGCCAGGTACCTCCATCTCCCGTGACAGGCAACGGGGAGAGCACAACCCACCCACAGGCAGAGACATTCTGGATTTTTCTCCACGCGCTTTACTTTAAATGGAACTGAACACGCGTAGGCACCAGCGGAGGTATTAATTCCCACCACATCTCATTTAAGAACGGTGCCTCCCTCTCCTCTCTCCTGCAGCTGAGCTTCCTGAAAGCCCTCCAAACGATCTGAGGAAAATACAGCCCTTAGGAACTTGCCTCAGAAGTGAGGCATTAATTATTTTAATTGTAACCCCTAACTGGTAAATCAACCTTGAATTCAATTAAATGAGCACACGGAATAAACACAAAGGGAAATCTTTAAATCTGTCATTTCTAGTAAATGAAAACCACATTTCAGCTCTTCCTGAGACAGTGCTGCTTTTCACTGAGAGCAAACACGCTTCACGAGCTGAGCACAGGAGACTGGAGACAAGGAGACAGGCTGCCGCGTGAAAAACATCGATGTTCTTTCACGCAAGCAACAAGAGGATTATGATCATGGTCAAGAAACTCTTCTGACAGTGATGCCCTAACTGCTGCCATCGGCTGATGGTGTCCACGGTGCCACCCCGGCAAGCGCCGGCACCAGCAGAGCTGCGCAGGCTGCCCCGAGCAGCGCCGGCCAGCAGCACTGCGGCAATGCCAACAGCGAAGCTGAAGGGTGGTGCTTGGGGTGGGAGCAACACATTATTTATCCCACTCCCCCAGTGTACAGTGTAAAAACAGCCAGGAGAGAAGGTCCAGGCAGGTTCTCACTTAGTCACAGGGCTGTAGATCCAGAGATTTGCTCCCGATTTACTCAACGCTGCAGCAGGGTGAGAAGGTGAGGTGGAGAACAGGAGAGCTTCCAGGGGACACACAGACCCATCTGAGAACCACCCCAGCGCTCCAGGCACGTATGAGTGGCATGACGGGAGTGAACGGCCAACGGTCTGTCGTTATTTCTCATAACACGGGAACGAGGTGGCACCACAGATAATTACCAGGTGACAGGATCACAGCAAACCCGGTAATTTTCGAGGCACTCCTCCTCCACACAGAGCTCTGGAGAGCGGGAGCTCTTCAGCATGACTGCAGAGCCCGGGGCTTGGCACAGGCTCTGAAAAGCACCTACTCCAACTCATAGTCCATCGAGAGCCACTCAACCCGAGATGCAATCCTGAGACCAGGACACTGGAATCAACAGACAGCTGGAGGCAGGAGCAGGGAGCAGGAGAAACAGCACTGGACTCTGCCTCGCTCGCACCAAGCCAGTGCTCTGAGCCTGTCCTGCACAAAGCGTCTGCTCCTGGGCAACGCCAGGGAGGGGATTAGCTACAGCTCTGGTGATATCACACCTCACTCGTTCCCACTTTCTTCCCTCTGCATATCTTGCGCCCGTTTGGGGGTTGCCCTCTTCATTGCTGATGCTACTGTGCAGTTGCTTGTCTAATCCATGCTACTCGTTTTGTTCAAAAAAGAGGTGCAGCTTTAAAATCAGGGGTTAAAAGAGCAAAGATTAAAAATAAATACATGAACAAGTAATAACAGACTTGCCTTACCCTGACTCACTAGCTCACTCTCTGACACAAAGAACAGGCCAATTCTCTCACTTTAACTGTATGAAATGAACGAGGCGGCTGGTACGAGGGTCCGGGCATTCCGCGAGCTGGACGGTGACACAGCCCAGCAGCACCCTGCCGGGTCTGCCTGGCTGCCTCCGGGACCCTTCCCTGCTCCGCAGCTCTGCGATGAGAGCGGGAAGCGTGTCAAGCCCCGGCCCGCAGTGCCAAACCACCCTGCCCACGGAGAGCCGGTGACTCTGGGGCTTCAGCAATTACTTCCCTTTGCTTTCATTTTCCAGGAGCGCCGAGATGAAAGAAACCCCAAATTCAAAGCGGAATTCAGTCAAACTACTTTTTCTCCCCCTGTACATATGAACGCGTAAATCAGCTCAGGGCACTGCAGGCGGATTGCAGTTTCCAGGAAACATGACCTAGTTCTGCCTGAGAACAGCGAGCGGTTACAGCACGGCAGCGGGGCTTCACCACCAGACCCCGAGGAGGGCCAGGACAGGATGAGGCCACTCCCCGTGCTGTGGCGGTGTCCCCAAGCCACCACGGGCACTTTGGACAGGCTGCTCCTGGGCTCCGGGGTGCTTTGTCTGGGTGCTTTGTCCGGGTGCTCCTGGTGGGAACGGGGCCGGCCAAGGAGCTCCAGCCAAGGCTGTCCCACCTGCATCCCCACGGACGGGCTGACTGCCCACACACAGACCCTCGCTCGTCTTCCAAACCGCCCTTCCTGAGGCGAAGAAGGAGCAGTGCAACCTGCACGTGGGAGCCCTGCGCTGGGAAGCGTGGAAGCGCTGCCGGTGTTGGCTGGAGAACCCGTAACCACGCCGCACTAGCTGATCTCCATGCACTCAGCTCTACATACCGGGAAAAGACTGCAACAAAAAGATTTAAAAGGCATTTCTAGTCACACAGATTATTCCTACAATGACTTATCTCAGTTTTAAACTACTAAAAGCTGCATACATTATTTCCTTTAAATTTTAAATAAGCAGAGTAATTAGATCTTTATCAAGAAAAAGTCCTCCTCAGTGCCAGGTGTGTCAGCTCCTTGGATTTCAGAATGCCTTTAGACCTCTGACAGGGTTCTGCCAGCTCTAACGAACAGGAGCGAGTCTCCTCAAACTGACAAAAGATGACCGCAAAGCCAGAATTTGGCATTTCCA
>NW_010405728.1:7982-15635 GCF_000710305.1 Buceros rhinoceros silvestris | reverse complement strand
GGAGAAAGAGCGGCGGGGAGCGAGGCTACTCGGCAATGCAGCAGGACACGGAGCACGCCAGGTCCCATCTCCCCAGGAGCTCAGCTTGGGCTCCCACCACTGGGACAGAGTCTCTCGGGCTGAGAGGTGCTCCCCTCCGCACCCTTCACTCCCCGCATGCTTTTCTGGGCACCTCCTCAACCCCCCCGCGCTGCAGAGCGCTGCAGGCACCGAAAGGACGTGCTGAGGTGAAGATGGCATTCGCCTCTTCTGCAGAGGTGGGACCGATCCAGAGGAACCCAGCCCGGGCTGCAGACATCCCACTCGGCACTGCCTGCCCGCAGCCGGGAAATCGGCTGGTTTGAAGGCAGGAGAGCCCACCTGGAGGATTCTCATGACCAGCTAAATCAGGCAAGCCAGAGGTAGCTGTTGTGTTCCCTTCCCAAACCCAGGGTGACCGCCACCGCTCCGCCCCGGGCTGACCACTGCTCTCCCTGCAGCAGCCCGCCCGCCTTCCCTGCCGTCCCAGCCACCTCTGCTGGGTTCTCCCCTGCTGCTCAGAGCCCGCAGCCTCCAGCTGGCAGAACCCCTGCTAGCTCACCACGAGCCTGAGCAACTGGTGCAGAATGTGCAACGCGAGCTGCAGTGCAGAGAAATCTCTCCAGCACAGATGGGATTCTGCCCTAGATTTAGATCGCTCCCCTTCAGCAGATGCAAATTTCTTCACACAGACATGAATGCCAAGAATTAATGAGGATTTTTTGTATGGAAACTCTTTTATGACGACTCTGCCCACTGGAACTAAGGCTCGAGGTGCTTTCTCTCTATTAGCAGCAATTGCATCGACCCCTGATGTTCTTTGTTTCCTTCCTGAAGGCAGGGCAGGCTGGCAGCAGCTGAGACACCTCCCTCTACGCGACAGGAGCCAAGCCAGGGTGGATGATCTTCTTTTGCTTTTATTTCACTTCTTGTTCCTAAACATTAGGCCGCTCCGAGCATCTGCTTGAATCGTTGGTTTTGATTTCCTGTCTGCTGCAGGTCAAAGATTATGTCACCAAGAGTATATTTATCCTGGTAATTAAATTCAGATGGTTCCTCTTTTATTTCCTCCGCCCCTCCTGTAAAGAACCATAAAACCTTACTTCTGAAAAAGCAGGAACAGAAACCGGACCACGTGTGAGCTCCTGCCGCGGGTAACGCCTCCCGCCTGCCAGCCACCAGCGCTGGACGCGGGATGTCACACGTGGGGACAGAGCTACTCCACAGCTGGAGGCTGGGGGGAACGACGTGGGATCCGGTGTTTCCACAGCCGGACACCTGGGAAAACCAGCACCCACGTGGGAAAACCAGCAACCACTTAAAGTGAGGCCAAAGCTGTGCTGAAATCCGTCACCCAGATCTGACAGATTCTGTTCAAGAACAATTCATCCATCGTTTTTATCCAATTTGTGAGCTGTCTAGTCGAGTCGGTGCTTGCGAAGGCACTGCCACGATGTCTCTGCAGAGCAGGCTGCTGGAAACGGCCGGTGCGTCCCGAGCTCAGCCAGCACTTTGTGCAACCATGACCTAGGAAACGTGACACACAGGGGTGTCTCCTGGTGCAGAACAGCTCACTAGGACACTGGGGACCCACAGATGGATAATAAAAACACCCACACAACAAGCTGGCACGCTCAGAGTGGGTAACAGCCCTTTCCACCATGGTAAGTGAGCACAAATCTCAGTACAAACTCCTGCCATCTCCACCGTGGTGGACCTCACCACCCCCCGGCAGCTCGCCTGGCTCTGTGTGGGCTGGAACTGCTGGTTGTCGCTGGGTTTGGTGGGATTTGAGATGCGTTTCTGCAATTCTGGTGGTGGTGGTGGTGTTTGAATCATGAATGTCCTGCTGGCAGCAGAAAGGGACTTGGGAAGAGGAAGGTCTTGGTGCTTCCTACTAAATTTGGATTTCTCTGGTCTCCTAGAGCAAGATACAAGCTGGTTCTGCCGGACCTGGGGACCCTGAACTTGCACCCTTCTGCAGGGGAGAAGGCCCAGGGAGAGAAAGACCACGAGCCTGTGCTCAGTGGTGGCCCCCGTAAGCATTATAAGCCCCAACACGAACACCCTGCACCACCTCCAAGCAGGCTGCACGGAAAGGGGTGCCCACGGCCTTGGAACTACCCTCAGCTGCCAGACACCAGTGCCTGTCCCAGCTCTGGAGAAACGCGTGGTCTTTAGGTAGGGAACCCAAAGAATCCTCTGGCTGCTCAAAACCACTCTGTTAAAATAGCAAGTATCTGACAAAAACTGTGACAACAAAAGCCAGCAGGTCTCTGAGCAGTGAAAGCGTTAATGGCACAGACCAAATTAAACCCCACAAAGCAGGGTCAAATTTGAGCCCGGTTACTGAGTGCTTTCAAAGCCCAGTTATGGATTAAGACATGTTTGCCTGGATCGCTCTCTCATTACGGACTCCCCAGATTTTGAAGAAAGAGCTGAAGTTTCTCAGTTCAATCCACAGAAAAACTGCAGTATTTGACTCGGAAGAAAGGGAATTTCTAATGGGGCTGCGACACTACAAAGTCTGCATTAATATTTATCCGACAGGAGAGTATGACTCTCGTGTGAAAGTGATGCTCTTCCTCCCCAAAAAAGCAGCAAGAAAATCCCCAAAGGTTCATCCCCGTTTTCATCCTCCTGCCCTCATTTTGGTGTTTGCTTCCCAAATCCCTGTGCCTCCTCTTACGAAAAAAACCCCTCAGTTGCCAAGGAAACCCAGAGAGCAGGGAATTGGCAGGGTTTAGCACTGCTAAAAAGAGCTCCGGGAAGCCAGTGAGAGTCACAATTAGAAATGGATGGCCTCGGCCACGCACTGAGCCGCCAGGAAGCCCTGGCTCGCTGCACGAAGGAGCCGCGTGGCTCGCACGGGGGGCTAACCCTGACAGTACCTCCTCGCGTGGCTTCGTGCTCACCGCCTTTTGCTTTTTCACACAGCACAGGTCAGCTGGGACTGAGCAGGGGCTGAGGGCTGCAGCAGCGTCCCTGCCACTGAACCCCGAGGACAGGGGGACACTGGGGCCACGACACTGCTGTACAGCAGCACAAATGAGGGGAAAGCGCTGTTAAAGCTGGCACGAAACACCGTCTCCCTACATTTTCTTACTGTTTTAATAAAGAGGAAGCCAGGCCAAATCTGTTCTCATTTTTCCACTGCTATGACGTTGCAGAGATGAGTCCAGCTCCTCAGTTTTAAACCATCCTGTTCAGATTGTCAGCCTTCTCCTCTTTCGTCCAAGCGGGGAGACCACTTCTTCCTTCCTCCCCACGTTAATGGTTTTCACACCAGAGACAGGAGAGGAGCTTCCACACAGAAAAACCTATGGGCTGGGTCTCCAGACACATCGTCTGCCCAGCAACGGGGCAGGAACCTCCTGGTTTTGCCCAGAATCCTGCTCTCCCTCATCTGATGAGCATCTACCTTGTCCTCAGGAAAAGATCCAGGATTACTACGAATGGTTTCTAACTACTCAAAAATCCCTTCCTGAGAAGTCCCCACTACTGCCACCTTTTCAAACACACACAGTCCCCAGCTATTGAAAAAACGCCCGTTTTAAAACACAGATCTTTTGCTGTTGTTGTTGTTATGAGACACAAGCCGAAGACGCTAACTCCAGGTAAACACTGGACAGCTTCTGCCCAGGCTGCCCCGGCCCCAGGCGGGCTCTGCAGGCAGCAGGGGACACGTGGCTGAAGACCACTGCACTAGGTCTCATTTCTGCGCCAGTTCGGGCTTTGAGTGAAGTCTCTATTTGTCATAAAAAAGATGGAACAACGTGGACAGTGACTAAGAGCTCTAAGTCTTAGGTATGAAACTAATAATTCTATTTGCAGTATAACAAAGAAAACTAGTATCTTGTTTTAAAGGGACACACACTGTATTTTCCTCTAGCAAATCCCACTCTACGGAAGCAAACTACACCCTGAAGTTATAATGCGATAACCACACGTTTTGGAGAGCGAAAACTCCCCCGAGGCTCGGGCGGTCGCTTTACCAAGACGTACGGTGACCAGATTATACGGCATGGGGAGCGCTGGCAGCCACGCGGCAACCATGCCCCGCACAGCCCGTGCGGCGGGTAACCCTGCGCCTGGCACTTACGAGGTTTTCCGGCTCGAAGCCTCGTCAGCAGAGCGCAAAGTGAAGCCGCTCCAGAGGCAGTCGGCTGAAAAGCAGCTCTGGCAGCGTTTGAACTGAAGTTGCTCAGGCAGAGAACCCAGTCTGATGGTACGTGAAAGGCGGAGGAGAGCCGAGGAGGGGAGGATGCGAGAGAGGGAATTGGAGAAGAGCGTTGGGAAGAGGGAGGGGAAGGAAGGGTGCAAGGAAGGAGACATGGAAAATAAAAATGTGAGGAATAGAGGGGGATGTGAAAAGGGAAAAAGGATGGAAGGAAATGAAGAGAAAAAATATAAGACACATGTAATGAACTCCTGACTTAGGCATGTCTAGTGTAAGCGAACACAACGTGTCTCCCAAAGACAGCGAGCAGAGTCAGGCGTCCTCCTGCGAGCACGAGACTCATTCCTGTCATCGTGGTTGAAGATCGAAGCAGGCCAAAACCCCTAAGAACACCTTTGCAGCGCTTAAAAAAAGACATCAGCTGTTCAGGTGATCCTGCTGCGCTCCCCGGGCTGTATCTCTTCCCCAGAACCGCGTGCCACTGCCTGAGGTCTGTGACTACATCTTCCAGGCACCTCATCCGCTGCCTCTCAGCTGAAGAGCCACTATCACCACGGACTGACGGACCCAGCCTGAGCCTCCAGTGGAGCTCTAGGAAACAGCCCCAAGGCCTCACTAGCTCCCATCTTTTTTGGACTCTTCTATGTAACAAAACTCCACATAAGCCAGGTAAGAAGTCAAAAGGTGTTCAGGGCTGTGAGCTGGCCCAAGGCACCAGCACTGCCAGTCTAAAGGTGGGGGTTAGCACGCCTTGCAGTAGCAAAGCATCGAGGGAACGTGACAGCGTCGACTGCTCCTCTGTGATCCTGCCTTTCCCACAAACTACCAAAACCCCAGAAGAACAGTATCTGAATCAGAGACTTCGCAGTAAAGCCCGGGAAGGTGCTAGAATTAAGAGCAGGTTTGGGGGATGGACGTGGCCCTTCAAAAAACCCCGATCTGGTTCATAGCAGCACGGAAAGAATGCGCAGCTACCAGAGACCTTCTTGGACGAGGCACCAGATGGGAGCCCCAGCCTGGCTGGGTCCGTGGAAATCCTGAGGTACGCTCTGGAGAAGAGGAATCACTTCCTCTGGGTCAGCCACACGGCACCTGATGGAAACGCATCACACATCCTTAGATCATTCTGCCGCTGGAAAGTGAGGCAGCGCTATTCGTGTCTCTTCCTCAACTGCTGGGTAACGCTGCCCCGTGCTAGGAACTTGGCACCTCTTTCCACCTAGAAGCGTCAGTCCAGCACCACATTTCCTACACATGTCAAGCCTGCACATGAAAAATATGCTAACTGGAGAAGCGCCCTGACCCTCCCCACTCGGGCGCTCGCTGTCTGCAGGTCACCCGGAGCCTGACTCAAGGCCTTACCGTAAAGTCGAGTGTCTGCCAGAGCGGGAGATGCTGTTGCCAACCGGTGAGGGTAAGTTACTGCCCCTGTGCAGGTCCTCGATGGAGCGGCTCCACGGTTTGGACTTGTCCATCGAGTTCTCCACATTGTTCTCCAAACTTTCAAAGTCGAACCTGAAAGGAAAGAGAAATTCTAATGCCGGGTTAGACAGAAAAGATGCACGCAGCATCTTCCTGCCTGCTCTGCAGGTTTTAGTCGGTCCCAAAAGATGGTAGAAGGAAGGAAGCAAGCAACGTGGGCGAACGTCCCTTCGGCTTCACCCGCACAGGAACACAGCTCAGCCTGGACAGAGGGAGCAGCTGCCCCCCGCAGCCTGCAACTGCAGCGGGATCAAACAGCCCCGTACGACCCTGCTTCGACGGAAAATAACCACCACCCCGGCCGCCTTGCTGATGAATGGCCCTGCCCTGAAGGAAGGAGGGCGAACGACTAACGCCATCTCCGTTTTATTTCAATAAATCAAGACGTTGTGCGAGCACTAATTCGGTTTTCCCCACCAGTATGCGCCCGAGCATTCCCACAGCCTTGCTGGCCCTCGCCGGTCTCCCAGCAGATGTAACGTATTACCATAATCATCCCAGATTTCCCTTCGTTTCTGACTCGTTGCCCGTTGTGCTGCTATTTCCAGCAAAAATTGCTTGTTCCCCTCACAGCTTTTGAGGTTATTACTCATGTTTACCACGTCAGAGAGGACAGCACTGACTCGCGGACCTTTGTATAAATTCAGGAAGAAAGTCTTTATACAAACACTTCTTTTTGCTGTGCTTGGTTTTTTCCAGTGTTAGTAACATTTTAAACCATATAATTTTCCTTCATTAATTTTACTGAAACCCCACCAAAAATCTCTTTTCTGTGTGATGGCATATATAAAACTGATGGCATCTTTTCTAAAAATAAAATATCAGCTCCACTCAGCTCGAGTTTCTAGCTACAGCAGTATCCTTAACCTACCACATCTTTACATACACTTTTCTACAAAAACCTGCTGCCACGATGTCCTGAGGGAAAGCCTGTGGATACACCAAAGCAACCCTCAGCCTAGTGCCAGCTGTGTGATATTACGACTAACGACAGCCAATTTTCTCCCTGATTTTGTTTAATTGAGTACATTTAATGATCTCCTCAATGACCAAACCTGACTCCCACCTCACCAGATGTCGGCGTTGCACACGGTGGCTTTATCCTCCTTCAAGCTTGAAAATCACCTGGAAACTCCTACCGATGCCTGCAGAGCACCTACCGCTCGGGGCACCCACAGCTCTCCTTGCCAGGAGCCCGGTGACAAGTGGATCCTGTGTGGACGTCGCTCTGACCGTGCAAGCAGCGCTGTAACGCCTTGGGCTCAGGCACTATTTGCGAACCTCTTTCTAAGGAAGAAATGCCTCCCCGTGTCTGTGGAATGGTTTTTGCACTGTACCCCTAAGGCGCTCAGAGGCCAACGCTGAAAACCACGTCAGCACAGTCCTGGAGATAAATAGTCTCAAGGCTCAAACTTGGGGGTTTTGTCCCTGCAAAATGTTAGGAAGCAATAATCTTCTCTGCTCTGCGGTACGTATGGAGTATTGTACCGAGCTACCAGCAGAGCTCTGCTACAGGGTTGCTGAGCGTCTGCCCGGGCAGGACTCTCCCTTTGCCTTGCAAGCCCGGAGAGCACCAGGCACGTCTTACTTACGTGACAGCATACTGTGCGAAGGACAAGTACTCCACCAGAACATCCAGCCCTTTGTTTTCTTCGTTCAGGAACTCCCTGACCCACCTGTTAGAAAAACCATCAGGCATCAGGGCGTTTCACGGGCTTTGTGCAGTTACTGGGACTCCTGGCGGAGCCAGCAGGGACAGACCCTCTGCCGGACAGGCAGCGCTACTGGGCAGAGCTTTGCTTTCCCGTTCGGGAAGGAGGACTTGGCACAGCTCAGATTTGCTCTTCTAAGCGCTGAGCTCCAGCACTGGGAAGTGCCTTTCCCATGGCTGCAAGAGGATCAGGGGTGCGCTGGGGCGCTCGGCTGCCGCTCCAAACGCCGGCTCCCCTTTTCCCCCGCCAACACCCCCCGCG
>NW_010405728.1:6375-7899 GCF_000710305.1 Buceros rhinoceros silvestris | reverse complement strand
CCCCCCGGGCAGACCCCCCCGTGCAACCCACTGAGCAGCGGCTACAGCCGCCTCCTAATGCGAGTCGCAGGTTTGGTTTGGATCACACCCTCGTCTCCAGCAGTCTTTAAAGGCATTTAGAACAATCTGGCACCCTGGGCATAAACTGAACGGTAATTTTGCCTTCTCTTTTGAAAAGGTGTTAACCTGTACTGTGACTTCTGGCCCCCGAGAATTTTGCAAAAGAATGTGCAATTCAGAAAACTCTAATTAATTTTCCAAAGCTTTCAAAAACCCAAAAAGGCCAAGAAAAGTTTGGAAATCCATCCACCTGGGGGCAAAGCCAGGCGAGCAAGGAGCCTCAGCACAGCCCCAGCTCAGCGCTCCTCCAAACCCCAACTGGGACAGCCGAAATCCCTCCAGGAGTGGGTTACGGGAGCCACTGGAACGAGTGGGGAGCCAGGGGGAACCGGGGTTCCAGGGCCTCACCGCTATGGATCCCCTGCTCTGAGCAGGGTGGGAATTCTGCTCCGTGGAAGTGAAATCCTGGTGACATTACTCAGAGCCAGGCTTGATGAACTGCATCATGCTAAAGCTATAAAACAGCATGGGGGGGTTTTATAGATATATTTATAGCTGCAACACTATTACTATTCTAGACACAACCATGCTCACTGCTGCTCTGACTGACTTCAGGGAGCAGAAGTTGACTGCAATCTTCTTGCAGCCTTCACAGAGATGTGGATGAACCCCATCATGCAAAGATTAAAGCTGAATTATTCTCCCGAGATGCCCAGCTATCCCTTCACCGAGCCCTTCAGGCTTTAAGGATCAATCAAGCGGTATCACTGCTTGACACACAAAGAGAGATTTTCTCAAAGGCATCCACCACTAGATGCAAAAAAAAAAAAAAAAGTCTTAGACCAGAGTACATCAAAAATCCTTACCCGATGTGGTTTGTTCTTAAAGAAATTTCCAGTTCTCGGAGCACTTGAGTCGACTCTTGGACTCGTCTCCTGAATTTCTGCAATGGAATGAGCAGGCAAAAATAACCATTAAACTTTGATGATGCTATTAAAAATATCAACATGACACGCAGCACACAATGAGTAGATAAAACATCAAGGAAAACTGAGAACCCCTCTAAATCCCGAGGAATGGAACAACCATAGCTCGGCAGTCCGCAAAAACATACCCAGAAAAATAGCTTCTGTTCCTGCGCACATTTTTGAGCTTCCAGGATTAAGAAAATTGAAAGGCTGAGGATAAATAAACGTTTCTTGACAATGCAGGCTTTGTCTTAGTAGCAAACTCCCCACTGAGAACTCCAGCACTTGGGCTTCAGTCTCCCCTTCATCTCGCTGTCGCTGCTTTACCCCGCCATCATTCCTGGGCCATCGCTGAATCTGGGCTGCGAGGCAATAACGTGCCCATGTGCCACCCCCAGGTGCCTTCATCATCAGTGCACACTCGATCGTACCCGCCAGAGTCAGACACCGGGAAAAGGCCATGGAATGGCCAAAGTGAAACCCTGCGGCAGCAAGA
>NW_010405728.1:3486-6215 GCF_000710305.1 Buceros rhinoceros silvestris | reverse complement strand
TAAAGAGTGGCTTGGTAAAACCTCCCTGGGAGGCAGCGAGAGCCCCACTTCACAGCTCCAAGCAGGCACTGGTCACAGCAGAAGACCTCTCAATGCACAGCGATTCGTCTCGAGTCAAGCAGCTCCTCTCCATTTCACACTGAGGGTGGTGAGCCCCTGGCCCAGGCTGCCCCGAGAGGTGGGAGCAGCCCCATCGCTGGCCCCCTCCCAGGTCAGGTTGGCCCTTGGGGCTCTGAGCCCCCTGCTCTGGGGGCAGATGTCCCTGCTCCCTGCAGGGGTTGCGCTGGGGGAGCTCTGAAGGTCCCTTCACCCCAAACCAGTCTGTGGTTCTATGATTCTCCATCCTCTCCACCCCAACATGCAGTAGGGCTGCCTTCAGTAGCAGAGTGAGCCAGCCAGCCATGCCTCCTCCTCCTCCTCCCCCTGGTGGAGAAAGACTCTTGTCTGCTCTCCTGCCTGGTGCTCCCTGCCCTTTGAAAGGTATTAAAGCGGCTGGATAAATTATTCCGGAGCAGTTGTTTTGGTAAACTCTCATTCACGGACAAGGTAAATGTGAGCAGAAGTGGGTGGACAATGAGCATCATCTTGGACCTGCAGGAATTAACAACCAACATCAGCTGTGACACGCACAGACTTGACATGTCTGGAGAGGGCTCATAAATGCTTGGGATACACGTGGGACTACGCTGTGAATACTGGGGAAAAGCTGGTTTTCAGGGCACCGCAATAAACCCACAATCAATTCAAGGGGGTTCCCTGGCAGTTAATAATCGTCACGGGTTCATTTATTGAGGTGAAGATGAGAAAGGACTGGGTTCCCCTTGCCAGGCTGACCTATACGGAAACCACCAGCTGCCTTTTCCATCTGGGTTTTATCACACACTAGTCAGCACCACTGGCTTCCTTGGGGTAAGGCCAAAGCCCAGCTCAGAAAGCCACTGCAGGCTGGAACGGAGGTCCCACGGTAAGCTCCTAGGAGACACGAGGCACTCTGAAGGTTTACTTCGACAGAGCTAGTTGAGATCAGACACAGTTTCTCTGGAGCTCGGTTCATCAGCTCGGACTACAAAACCACGGCGCCTTCTCTCTCTCTCTCTCTCTCGTCTACACAACACAACCGCACGCGATGTAAGACCTCACCGCTCCAGGAGGAAAGGGGAAGTGTTGATGGAGCCTGGGGCCGGAGAGCACGGCAGAACCAGGCAGCACGGCCCCACGCGGGACGTCATCTGCCAGGGGGGCCAGGCTGCTCTTTGCCACTAGCAGTGAACCGGCTTCTGCGCTCAGCTGGGCTCCAGAGCCACCAAAGTGCCGGTTCTTTAGAAGTGTGGCATTTCAACGCTCTCCTTTTCAAAACTAGCTGAGACAAAGAGCAGCTGCTTTCCTGGGAAGAGCCCAGTTACAAGCCGCAGCAGCGTTCGGAGCCCCTTCTCTTGGCCACGCTGGGGATGCTCAGCAGAAAGGCTGACACCACCCCGACTCCAGCAGCGCTCCCGGGAAGCCGAGCTCTCCCACCGCACCGCGCCTCTGTCCAGAAGCCCATCTGGAAATCTTTCCTCCCGGCGGCCCGGGCTGAGGAAAGGCTGCGGGTGATACGGAATAACGCCACAAAAGAGAGGAACTCGGCGCAGCTATTTTTAGGCTCCCCCAGTTTTGTCGTTTGTCATGGGACTCTTACAGCGGTCCTAGGATAAGAAAGGCTGCAATGTGCGCCCACGGAGCCACCGCGGAGCGAAGCCAAACACTGAACCATTTCAAAACCCCTTCAGGGGAGAAACACAAAGACCCCCGTTCACCATTTTGTTTTAAAAACTATAATCAGCCACAGGCAAACCTAAAAGTTTACTGCTAAATGGTTTCCTCCTCCCTGTCAGAGCCTCCAACAAGAGCAGCGCTGTCAGAAGCCGTTACTGCAGCCTTGAAGGCAGGCAGCAGTGACGGCGCTGGAGGCACAGGGTACCCAGTGTTTGCCCCTCGCCTGTCACAGGCGGCGCACAGGAGGTGCACCTCCGCCACGCTGGAACCGGCCCGGCCTGGCAGCCCGGGGTCAGGACGCGGGTTTTACCGCAGGCACCAGCCTCAGCTAATTGTACAGCAGCACAAAGCTGCGATTGTCGGGGATGAGGCAGAGCCAGTCAATGGCAGGATCTGCTGTGCTCTTGCTGCCTTTTTTTTTTTTTTGGTGTTATTTTTTTAAAGGCTCTTATAACTGTCAACACAGGATGAGCTGATACCCAGAGCGGTTAAAGAGCAACAGTGCAGCGACGGTCCTGGAAGCGGGCTGCAGGCTTACAGTGGTTCTAACATGCTGGAGGCTATTCCTACACCCATCAGAAATACCAGAAGCAGCCACAAACACATCCCAGTCGAGAAGCCACATCTGGGGATGCACGATGCTCATGGGAAAGGCCAAGTGAAGTGACTTCAAAAGTGGTTATCACTTTCCTAAGTGATTGTCAGACTGGTTTGGGGAAAATAATATGCAGACAGATGGGTGAGGCTCTGCCATGCCAACACCCCCCAGGTTATGTCTTCCTGACCCCCGAAGCCTTGGGCAAGCCTGCAAGGGAGAGGTGAGCTGTGCCAGCTGTGCCGGACTTCTGTCATGCACAGAAGGAGACTCACAAGCTCAACGCCCCTTCCTGAGGAGAGGAGAGGAGAGGAGAGGAGAGGAGAGGACAGGACAGGACAGGACAGGACCGGACAGGACAGGACAGGAGAGTGCCGGC
>NW_010405728.1:1544-3465 GCF_000710305.1 Buceros rhinoceros silvestris | reverse complement strand
CCGGAGGAGGGGAGAGGAGAGGAGAGGAGAGGAGAGGACAGGACAGGACAGGACAGGACAGGACAGGACAGGACAGGAGAGTGCCGTCGCACTGAGGCGTTAGTCACCTCCAGCACTGCCCGCAGGGAAAGCCAGACCTGGGGCCCAGCTCAGTGGAACTTGACGGACTATTTCTCGAAGCTAAAGTTATCAAAACAAGTTGTTCCATTGTCAGATGGTCCCTTTCTTTGCAACATCTGTTCTCCTTCCTGGGCTGCAAAAACCGCAGCATCTCTCCAGTTCCTCTCTGCTTCTCTCTGCAGTTTGTCACATCTCTGAGACTCTTCTCAGAGACTTTTACACAAAGGCAGGAAGGAACCTGGACCCCGGGAGCATCCTCGCCACGGGCTGAGGGACAGGCGAGAGGAAACAGGACGCTGCTCACCTTCCTGGTCACGGCCGGGTCCAGATAGCCCTTCAACTTCTGGATGTATGTATGCGGAGGATTCTTCACTTGGAATCTTTCCTGCAAAGGACACAAGAATAAACATCAGCCACTTTAGAACATCTTACTACCTCCGGAAACCACACGCAGACACGTATATCTTTAAACAGTATATAGCTATGATAGAGTTTGGTACGTACATACCTTGCAGGCTTATCATCTATATACATACAATACACGTGCAAATAAAAGACATCTGTATGTACCTCCATATTCTGAAATCTGACATTTATAGAGGATGCATTAAAAAACCCCTCACGTGTTCAAGGGAGACTTTGAATTCCAGTTACACAAGCACACCTGGCTGAAAGAACAGGGGTTATGCGAGCCGAGTACTGAGAGGAAAGAGAAGCATCAGAAGAGCAGATGCATGTCCCTTTCTCGCTGAAAGCCGTCACCGCACAAGCCAAGACACCTTTATTGTCACTTGGAACAAGCCTCCTAAAATGCTTGAGCTCCGACACGCTGATCATGCCTGGGGATCGGCTCCCTGCCCCATTCCCTGCCAGCACCTCTTGCATGGGGAGGGCGTCGGTGGTTGAGCTTGACCCACGGCTCCCAGCGACTTGGAGGGTTTCCTTCAGCACCTGTGTCACCCGAGGGCACTGCTGAGGGATCTCCCGCATGGTGGGACACAAGCCAGCGCGTGCTACCGAGGCCACCGTTACACTTACCAGGGAAATTATGGACCAGGCGCCCATCACTGTCCCACCGGGAAAGCCTGGCAACCACCACGTGCCTCTCCTTCCTGCTAAGGCTGGCCTCCTACCAACCGCAGGACACAGAGAAGGGCAGGTTCCTCCGACCACGGGCCTTATCCCTTAAAACACCCAGTGCCCAGCCCGCTTCGTGTCCCGCTGCCCTTCCCCTCTCACTCCCTCCTAGGCCAGGGCCAAGACGCTCCCACCCGTCTCCGAAGGCTTCCCAACGCCCACCCTTACAGGGGGGTGCTTGATCTGCAGCCCGGCACCAGCCACGGTCAGACCTGAACTAAGGACTGGGATGACAAACACGAGGTCTGCCAGGTCTGTATCCCGAGAGCTGCTGGCATTTTGCTGGCGGTACGAGCGGCGCGGCCAGCCCATCCCACACAGGCTGCTGTGAAACACGAGTTGTTCCGCGAGGCGTACGCGGTGTCCAAACCTGGTAAGAGCATTACCCAAAGTTCTGATGCTATTTGTATCTTGAAGAATTTTAAACTATTCTGCCCTTTCCCTTGAGGGAAGATCTCATACCAATTTCCTCCCAAAATTTCGCATTTTATAACTGATATCTGAAACTTCCCTTATTAGGGTCAGGATGCAATTTGGACCACATTATCTGGAAGTTATTTCGTAATGAATAGGTTACCAGAACGTACTGTCTGAACACCAAAAGTTGTTCCTGTTATTATCTTGCTGCTTGCTGTAAAAAAAGTAATTCATCATGGTCAGCAGG
>NW_010405728.1:0-1375 GCF_000710305.1 Buceros rhinoceros silvestris | reverse complement strand
GCGCCAGCCGCAGGCGCGAGCTCGGTCCGGCAGACAGCAGACACTGCTTCCCTCTTTAACAACCGGATTTCTTTTCCAGGCACCTTCACACGTACGAGCCAAACACAGCCCTGGAGTCTGGCCCTTCCTTTTCACCTCCAAAACAGCTCGGGAAACACAAAGTGCTTGGTTGCCAGCTCCTCTCTGGCCAAAGTGGCACTGCGGGTGTTTGTCCTGCTCCTGATCTTGGCTTTGTCAGCACAGACCCGTGGAGCCAGTCTCACCGTAACGGTCCCCAGACAGACCCTTCACACTCCCCTGGTTAACTCTGCTGCTAAGCAGAAGGGGCAGCTGTCGGCGAGGAACGGCAGGACAGGGAGTTACAGGCGGGTTTGGGAACGGGGTGTCCACCACATGGATCCACCAGCACACCCCGAGGGTGGGCAGCAGCCAGCAGCAGCACCCACCTCTCCGGACAGGGCAGCAGGACACCCACAGATGTTGACGGGGACTTTAAGGAAAGGGTTATCTGAGGTACCTGGAGCTCAGAGACCGCCACTGTTTCTCCTGCCCCCTCAACTGTTTTCTGTTGGCTCCAGAGCCATAACAACCTCGGCCTTCACCACGGAACACGACGGTGGGAGTGTGTGCACTGTGCCACCTGAGATCCACGTCCAAGAACTATTCTTTACACAGAGCGAAGTGGTGGGGCACAAGCCGAGGGTGCATCCTGCAGAGCAGTGGGCGACGTGAGAGCACCAGCGAGCTGCTGGCACGGCAGCAGCCAGCTCCTCCTCCCCTTTTCGGGGGTTCGCTCCTGCCGATGTGGCTCTGCTCTGTTTACTCTAATCCTCCAGAGAAGCGATTTTACTGTTATGGATTTATTTCTCTGACGAACTAATCACCCATCACGTGCTGAAGCGACAGGAGCTTTTCCTAACTGCCAGTTTTAGTATCTGGAGTCTTCCAAATGAATTGCTTAAAGAGACCCACCCGGCACATTTCACAGTCTGCGATGCAGATACTATAAGTTTTTGTTTGTTTTCTTAAAACCCAGCTGTAATTACGTGTTTATGTAATAATCTCTACAGCAGCCCATTCAGAAAGATGCTGATCATTGCTGTAGAGTGGAACTACTTGGGTTGAAGGACTTTAAAGACATTACCCCTGAACAGCAGACACCAGCAGTGCTCTGCTCTACCTAGTGACCCAGAACTACTTCTGGTAAACATCTACTAGTCCTGGAAATATTTTTATAGCCCCTTAAAGTGTTTTTTCTGCTTTGGAAAGCCATGAGCCTGTAAAACTGCCCTTTCCTGGCTATGGTAACTGTCGCGGCTTATCCAGCGTTGACCGGTTTATATTAGAGGCTGATATGCCGCCCGCTGCGAGAACC
>NW_010405727.1:12067-14585 GCF_000710305.1 Buceros rhinoceros silvestris | reverse complement strand
AAAAACCCCAAACAACAACAACAAAACCCCCAAAGAAACCCAAACCCAAAACCAAACCAAACCAAACCAAACATTAAACTGCAGGACTCTTGAAACTGGAAGGATATGTCTAGGAAACATAGTGAAACGTTAGATAAGCCTCTGATCTAGACAAGTTAACTGTTCTAATGTTCCCATGAGTATCAGGTCCAAAATACCCAGTGCCCAGCATAAAACACCAGTAAAGCAAAACAAAACAAAACAAAACAAAACAAAAGCAAAGTCCATCTGAATTTTTATGAAATTTATATTCCCTGGTTCTTTGAAATTTAAATTAACTGGCTATGTATGTCAATGTGTCCAAACCATGTGGAAATAACAGCCCCTTTCAGGAAGGAAATCTTTCTACTACTGCTCAGAAGCAATGGTTACATCATACGTTATCAGTTTAATGGTAAGAGTACATTAGGCTGAAATATATTTAGGAGAAATGTGAGCAAAATTAAAGAATGGGTATTAAACAGGTTTGACAGAGTAGAGTTTTGAAATAAGAGTTATAAGTAGAGATTTAAAGGATCATAAATTAAATTATGCTAAGAAGTGATTTTTTAAAAGGTTGATTTTCACCAGAGCGCTACTGTATTCATGGCAAGAGCCCGGTATGCTCCTGAGGCAGCAGAAAAGATTAATAAAGTGGAAATGCTGAACATGGGGAGATTAATACAATTTTGATTAAAAGACCAACCAGTTTGAAAAGGTCGTAATCACCTAACTATAACATGCAAAATAGTTACCAATAACGCTAAGAGTAAAAGATTAGAAATTGATCTTGGACCCGGGAAGCAATCAAAGAACTTGCAACACCACCACAACACGAAGACATTTAGAATTTCTTAGCCAAGTAAGAGGTGATCTCTATCATTTTAATTTTGAACATACTGTTTTCCACGCCTCTATACCAGGAGCCTTTCTACCAGAGCCTGCATTGCTTCATGCTGGCATCTCATGGGAGGAAGAAGCATTTGGATTACGTGGCAAAGCTGGACAGCAGAGATAACTGCTAAGTTTCCAGAGTCATAGGATAATTCAGGAAGCTCAGGGGCCTAGCTAGACCAACCTCTGCTGAACTCTTCCACGGATACTAACAGGTTTCACTGTATTGCTGCTACATTTCCTCATGCTCTTTTCCCATGCCCACACTATTTACCTAATGCTTTTCCTGCAAAATAGCCATGACCAATTGTCTCATATAACAATAGCATATTTTTAAAAGTATTAACCACTTGCATCTTTGCCTGCATCCTCAAGCCACACCTGCTGTCCTGGCAGCAGATCCAGCAGGGGGCTGACTCCGTGCAGGCACTACTGCAGTGTCACACCCCTACTTAAAGGGGTCCAAAAGCAGACAGCTTCCTTCCACGCTGCAGGAAAGCCGATGGCCACATCCCACAAGAGCTCTGTGTCAGCACTGGTACCATTCAACACATTCAAAGATGATTTAGTGAACAGTGAGGTGGCAAAGCTTATTGATGATACAAAAACTATCCTGAGTAATGAAAATGAAAGCTGACTGTGAAGATTCACCAAAGGATCTTCTGATATGAGCATTGCAATGACAGAATAAATTCATCATCAGTAACAAACACAACTGCAAAAACCAATATTCTGTAGATCTAAGCAGTGCAGAGCTCCAAATTAGCTGTTACCCACAAAAAAAGGAATGCTGCAGGATGCAGTTTTTTCTCTGAAAGTGTCATTGTTGTGCGAAGTGTCACTAGGCAAACAAAATGCTATAATTTATTCAGAAAGGAAGAGAGGAAAGCTGCATTTTGCCACTGTATAAATTATGATACATATAATTTTTCTGCATCTCAAAAAAACCCCCCATAGAGATACTGCTCTGATAGTGAGTAGAGATTGAAGACAGCTTCTACAGCCTACTGAAGGGAGAAAACTGGAGGGGGGCATGGCAGAAGGCTATAAACACATGAATTACATGGGTACCAAGCATAAATAAGCCACAGTTGTTCACTGTTTTTCATGCCACATGGCAGAAAAAACATCCAATAAAATCGTCAGTAACCTCAAGTCATTCAAAAGGAAATATTTTTTTTCCTAGTACATATAGTTGAAATTGAAAATTTTTTACCTTGAGACTTCTGGCTGATTTTTCTGGGATCTGCATCTTCGAATGGCCACTGACCATGGCACAGGAGCAATCTAGACTGCTAATGTCATTCTAGGTGCATTGCTCATTTCAAGCTGACATTGCTCTAAAGTCTCTTTCAAATCTCTGCTCTCCAAAGACATACTTGGCTTTGTCCAGCTATACAACATGCTTCAACAACAGATTCGTCAAATCTGTAGTTGTATAATTTATTTTGACATTTATTTTAAAAAGTCATTATTATATAGTAGTAAGGTAATAGTCTATTAATTAGATTTGCATTGATTTTTCATTCATAATTAATTTCCAGTGAACTTACTTCTAGAATAAATGAACTCCACAAAACGTATTTTCATTAATATTCACTCAGTG
>NW_010405727.1:715-11978 GCF_000710305.1 Buceros rhinoceros silvestris | reverse complement strand
AACCGCTCTGTAGATCTGATTTCCTGATACTCCAGGCAAGCACTTTCTGAACCAAATCCAGTGGAGGTGGCAGTCCTCAGTTCTTTGCAAAGTCCAGTGGTCAAGATAATTTCACCAAAATGTGGGAGCAGCCAGAAACAAATGTTCTACATTTAACATGCTTGCCTCTACAAGTAAGTGCAGAATACTCACTGCATTTCAGTGCGAGGCAGCAGTTCTAAAGAAGACTAGGCAATGATGAAACAGATCCTACAACAAAGAAAACCACACTGGGACCAAACAATTTCTCCCATCAATGGCAAATAAATCTAAATACAATGCATATGAGACAAAGAATTATATTAGATATTGTAATACTTTGGTGTTTAAATTCATAATATTGAAATAATGTTAAGCATGAGTGATCTCAGTTTCCAGTACAGTTAAAAACTCTACACTGAATCTAGTTTATCTCAAATTCCTGCTTTTTTAGGAAATCTTTAATCTGTGGGTTTTATATAGACTGGAAAAAAACCCCATTTTTTTGTTTTCTTCTTCCTTTTGCTGCTGTTTGCAGACAGCAGAAAAATAGTAGGAATGAAGATAAACAGTATCCAAAGTACATCACAAAGATCAGCACCAATGGAGAATACAAAGCAAGAAATGGACTGCGCGAATACACCCACCACAGCAGACTGCAGTGCCATGCAGGAACACCAGCACCAGTGCGGAAACAGAATCTGTGTGTTCACGTGCCATAACAAGTCTCATGCAAGGATGTTTCTGGCTGTCCCAGCGAAAAGAACCAGACGAACCAGAAAATGCCACCTCATTTCCCTGCTGAATAAACATGCCTGTGAATTATGCTGTATTCAGGGGCAAGGCTGGACCAAGACGTTCTCATTCAGGTTTGATTCAGTGAGTGAGAATCTTCTCCGGGTTCAAGTGAGGCCTCTCAGCTCAAACATGGGTAATGCACGATCACCTTTCAGATCGCTGTAGAAAAGGAAACACTTTGTCATTGCAAAGAGTGCTGTTGAAAAGCAGCCACTGAACCTCCACACACCAAAGTCTGTGGTGCTAGTGGAAGCATATTAAAACTTTTCCACCTAGAGGCCAATTCTGCTGTTACAATCTGTTTCAGAGTTTGCAGAAGTCTGTTGATACAGAGAGCATTAATCTCCCTCAGCAGCACTGGCCCAGTGAGCTCCATGTTTATGGCAAGGGTTTGCTATTTTTATTACTTTGAAATGCTGATAGATGACTAAATGTTCAAACCAGCAAAAAACAGCAATGAAGTTTTCTCATCTTTCCATACAATTGTCTCATTTAATTAACCTCTACTAGAAGGCCTTGTGAATGGTACATAAATTTGTGCTTCATCTCAAGACAGGTAGGAGATGGATCCTGCACTGAACTACCATGGTATAAATCCAGGATAATTATTTTGACCTATGAATGCATAAAACCTGTAATTCAGACATGTTAGAACCTTCCAAGACTTTTCATCTGTTCTGGTACACAGTTTCCATGTGAGCCTTTTCTTCTTAATGTCATTTCACTCCACAGTACCAAAACAGACATTACAGAAGAAAGAGAAACTTCAAAGGTTCTAGAATGAACTGCTTTATGTTGTAACTGATATTTGTATAATCATGGAGTTATAAGCACTGCATAATTAGGAGAGGCTGCCTTCCAGGAGCCTGCTTCAGTGCTTTCTACCATGGTAGATATCAGTCGGGGTTTTTCTAAACAGGTTTAACCACACAAATAGCACAGACAATTCATCATCAACAATGCACAGAACACTAAGAAGAAAGTAACAAGCATAGGAACAAATCCTGTTACAAACAAAGCAAATTTTAGCCATAATTATCCCCATTATTGTTTAGTAATTTTGTATGGTCCTCTGGGTTTGTAAATTCTCAGCTAGTTTTTGGATAGTCATTAGTCTCATGACTCCTCCTATTTCCCAAATATTACTATCACCAGGAGAGAGAGAGAATTTTCTCACGAAAGAGAGCCATTTGTGCAGGGGCATAAATTCAAATTATAAATTTCAAAAGCTAACCTCCTTGACTCTGTTCAAATTAATTTGCCATTTTCCACTTTCAGTCTGTAAACAAGGCTACAGACTGAACTAAATGGATTGTCCCCTGAGGAAACGTTCCAGGAAATAGAAGAATAATAGAAATCTTCAAAATAGTAAACAGTGCTGATCACCAATTATGCCAAGTAGATGAGAAACAGAAAAGCAATAAGAGGAGAGGGAAAAAAAAGGTTCTTCAGATACAAATTAAAAATAGGAAGAATGGGACTAGCCTTCACTGAAGATGGACTAAACAACACAGCACAGGTCCCTGCACATGAAGATGATATTCAAATAGGAATTCATGCATTTTGATACTCAATACAATGACAAAATTGGATACCCAACTCCATAAATCAGATTCACAAGGCTGCATTAAATGCTTGAACTCTCTGTACATTAAAAGGTAAGGAGCTGGATGTGATTCTGAGATCCATCCAGCTAAGTTGTGAGATGCCCCTATTAGACAACAGAAAATCATGAATTGAAGAATGTATGCTCCTGAAATTCACTCCTGTGATTTCTTGTCCATTTAACTGTCTATGCCCAGTTGTCCATGAGAAATCAGTGCTCAAAACCATTCTTTTATACACTTAGACGCTTTTTTTGTTCAAACAACTGGTCCCTTTCTCTCATTAGAAAAGAAGTGGTTTCTTCCCATGACAGTCCTACAGTTCAGCAGCACCACAGCTGGCCAGGAAGTTTGGGTCCCAAACCCTCTAGAGCCATAAGTATTTAAAACCATAGCTTATGCACCTCAAGAATAGGCCTTTAATCAATCAACAGGCCCAGGAATAAGCTATAGAATAGCTGGAGACCCTCCTTCAGTCTAGTAAAACAGAAACATTTAATTACTCTGTAAACTTGTTCAGAAGTGAGAAAAAAATGGTTTAAAATAGCAAGCAATAGAACTGCAAATGTGTTTTACTACATTAGCAGACAAACAACTGGTCGTTAAGTAATTTTTTACAGGCAGTTAAAAGGATAACTTTTAAAACACAGCACTTTGTAACAGCTTCCCAATACAAGTAATAAGGATAAAAAAAAAAAATTGAGCCTCTAGGATATAGCTTAAAAATTTTCTAGGGGGAATTTTAGGTGTTGGCAGGTGCCTGGAGTTACTGACCAAGAGGTCCTTCCCATCCTCTATTCCTCTGCTGCTTCCGTGTAGCAGTCTACCAGCGATATAGCCCAAGCATTTTAAATGACTGGAACAGCCATTGAAAATACATATGTAAGAGCTGGGAGAGTAGATATTAATTAATTCACAATAAAGCATTTACACGGACATTGAAAAATTATTCCATGATCTCAACCTATCTACAGAAGCTGTTGAGTACAAACAAACGCACAATTACCATCATAAATCTGGCAGGGTGTCTGTGGGATGAACCCTCTCATCCTAGCAGTCTACATTTTCAAGCTAAAAGAGAAAGTTGTTTCAGCCAAGGCTTAAAAGAGTGAAGGTAAATAATAATTACAACAACAAAAAAACCCAAACAACAACAGAGCTAAATTTAAACTCCTACAGTTACATTTAGGCACCATATGGTTGTATCTTCAAAAACACATGGATGATTTCAGCACACCAGCCCTATTAAAAACCGCTGGGTCACAGACAGTTTAAAAACTGCTACCCAGCCGAGGGTGCACATCTCCCAGAATTCAGGTTTATGTGACTTCACATAGTTCTGCAAAATAGCAAATGGTCTCTAGACAACTGTTGACAATCTCAAAAGCCATAGTTTAATTTCCACCGAATGGCACCACATGTCAGAAGTTGCTCAGTGGTTTTGTCATGTGCCTGAACATGACAGCTTGCTAAAAATGTACCCTGCCATGCTGAATGCAGATTGGTGTATTCTCCCAAGACCTGTGCTTCACGTCTGAAATACTGTGACTGACCTGCAGAGTAGGCATAACCAACCTCAGGCCCACCCACAGCTACCAGCAGGTTAGTAAAGGCAGCCCTGTGATGGGTACAAAGAGGCTGCAGAAGCACATATTGAGATATTATTGTAAATGACAGTTCAGAGGTTTGGGTTCAAAATTCGCAATAATTTTCATAAGAATTCAGCCCACACTTTTTTCAGGCAGCTGTGGACCTCTCAAGCAAAGTGTCTTTCACAGTGCTTTGCTGTTCAGTCAGTATTCTCTCCAGCCTCATTGTACCTGGATCCAACCATTATGTCCAGCCTTAACTGGCTTCCTGATTTCAACACGAACAGCTAAACCAAAAAAAAAAAAAACACCCAGAAAACAGGACAGCTGCATGCCAGCTTTTTTTACTGAAAAATCTCCCCTTCACATTAGGTTTATTATAAACAGCTTTGGGAAACAGTAGGCTGCTCATGGATCTATATGTCCTTTGGAAGTGATCAGTTTTGCAATCTCACTCTGAAATTTTGAGTTTTCCTTCTTGCCCCCATACATAATCTATCCAGTTATGTTTGAGGATTAAGATTCTAGTCCTTTGCACCATGTTCCACACCAGTAGGATTCACTTGGATAAATTTTGTGATTCTCTGTACCTTTCCCAAAAAGCAAAATTTACAACTAAACAAAACAACATAAAAAATCATTTCACAAACTATTTCAAAAAGTGATTAGCTCATGCCATCAGATTGCCTTGGCAAGGCAACTGGCTAGAAAAGCATCAAATATAAATATAAATAATATAAACATAAATCTTATTCTAGTTTATTTGATGGATTGTCTTTAGGTGATAAATTTAACTGAAAGGTAACTTCAGTTTAACTGAAATGTTTTCCATGTCCCACAGGCTGGATCCATGTACAACTACCATATCTCATGGGCACCTCAAACAATTTAATTAAACACCTTAGGAAAGCAAATTGTGCATGATAGTGGGTTTGAACAGCTGATAATAAATTTGGGCATTTCTAGTTTGTTGGCATTTTTCGGCTACCACAGTCTAAATTTTCAGAAGTGCCCAGCTTTTTCCAATGTATTAATTTTGTTTACTATAAGAGGTTGTTCAGGTTTCATTAGCAGTAGATGCTTAATTTATTTTTGTTCAGGAACAACAACAAAAAAAGTAAACGTGCCTTTGTTTGTGATCACACTTTCATCCCATTTTTCTTTTATTTCAGCTGACTTGCAAAAAATCGAACAACGTACAAGTTTAATCACATATCCAATCTATCTGCACTCTGTCAAGCAGTGCAGTATTAAAAAGTTTGCCTAGTGTTACTCCCCCCTTCAGACTGTCTCCACTTGTAACCTGTCATGTGAAGATTTAATGAAGTGCAGAAATGCCCTGAGCAGCCTGAGCCAAGGCAGCTCTGGAATAAGCAGCAGAGCTGGTGCATTCCCCTGGTCCTCAGCCAGCCAGGTTCCTGGCCTCAACAGGTGCACCAGAGCGGTTTGGGGAAGGACCGAAGTTTTCATAACACCGCTGCAGTATGCCCTGCATAAGCACCTGTGCACTCAGAGTCTTTGCATTTTGGTCCCTTGCAAAGCACAGGTCTGAAGACACAGAGGCAGGCAGCCTCCTTGATCAGCAGCAAAGCGAAACAAGCTCCAAACACAGCTGAATTCGGGCTCCTCTCCCTCTTCTGCAGATCTGCCGCAATGACCAACCAGTGCTTCTCAACAAGAATAAACATTGTGCTGGCATTAAAATTGAGACAGCAGTGTTTCTCCTGGGTGGATGCCCCGGAGAGGATAAAATGAAAAATGCCAAAGATACAATTCCACCCAAGAGTGGAGGCAGTGTTGAAGTCTCACTGAAAGCTTTGATGTATGAACTCACACCATCAATCATCAAGAATTTATCTGCAAAATTGCTTCCTTTTAGCTGGGTTTTCAGGGTGATACTGAATTCCAGCTTGTAACCCAGGCCTGCTTTACACCATGCTCATTTAGTAAGGGTGAAGACAGTCCAAGTAATGTACTGTTTATGAAACAGATTAAAAACTCTTGACAAACTAAGAAAGATTTCTGAAAAGGGCAGTGTACAAAGATTATTACGTTGATTCATCTAGCCCCAGGCCAGGCTGTGGTAGTAATTTCTTTACACAGTAAACTCTGCAAGAAAACTTGTAATTATTTGCTCTGTTAGATAGCAAAATAATCACTGCAGAAGTAGCCGGTACCACTCTGGTAAAATACATTGAAGATAAGAATGAAGTAAGAAAGCAGTGACAGACAACACACCCAGCACTGAGACTTGTGATGGCTTTCAGGAAGGATCAATATACTCTAACAGTGTAAGAAGAAATTACGATGTATTTTCTTTTGTCCCTAAAAGTTTCTTCACAAAGAAGAAAAGTGAAATAAAACACCAAAACAATGTAAGAACTACACACAGAGAGTTTAAACACATTCTGGGATTCATCTCATGCCGAACATTCTGAAATGTCTTTGGTAATATATATGCACATAACGTAGAATGTCTGAAAAAAAAAAAAAAAAAAGAAAAAGAAAAATTTGGAAGTTACAGAAAACCACATTACCTGAGAACTGTAAAAAGCCTATCTGTACAAACAGTAATTGTGACTTCAGTCGAATCAAATAACCTGTGTATTAACAGGCAAACATATAAATTCTTTATTATTTTATGTAATTTCTGAATGTAGTTATATATATTGTGTAGTATGAGCATATGCACTTCTGTACACAAAACTCTGTAATTCTGTACATAGGTCTCTACTCCATTCTTAAAAATTTGATTGAACAGCCCAGATGGATGTAAAAGCAAAATCCTTGCTGCTATTAAAGCCCAAATGGGATCATGTAGTCGAACTCCAGCTATTACACTTTTCTGCTTACCTTTAATAGAATAGACTACTTCAGTTAGAAGGGACCTACAGCCGCCATCTAGTCCAACTGCCTGACCACTTCAGGGCTGACAAAAAGTTAAAGCATGTTGTTAAGGGCATTGTCCAAATGCTTCTTGAACATTGACAGGCTTGGGGCATCGACCACCTCTCTAGGAAGCCTGTTCCAGTGCTTGTCCACCCTCTTGGTAAAGAAATGCTTTCTAACATCCAGTCTAAACCTCCCTGAGCACAGCTTTGAACCTTCCCCATGTGTCCTATCACTGGATCTCAGGGAGAAGACATCGGCACCTCCTTCTTCACTTCCCCTCTTCAGGAAGCTGTAGAGAGCACTGACATCGCCCCTCAGCCTCCTTTTCTCCAAGCTATACAAGCACAAAGTCCTTAGCCTCTCCTGAGAGGACATTTCTTCCAGCCCTTTCACCAGCTTTTTTGCCCTCCTCTGGACATATTCAAGGACCTCCACATTCTTAAATTGTGGGGCCCAGAACTGCAGAGAGGACTCATTGTGAAGCTGCACCTATCCTGAATACAGTGGGATAATCACCTCTTTTGACTGGCTTTTTGGTGCATCCCAGGATGCAGTTTGTCCTCTTGGTTGCCAGGATGCACCGCTGACTCATATTCTGTCTGCTGTCAACCAGATCCTTTCTGCAGAGCTGCTTTCCAACCACTCCTCTCCCAGTCTGCACTTGTACCCAGCGTTACACCACCCTAGGTGCAGGATCCAGCACTTCAACTTGATAAATTTCATCCCATTAATCATTGTCCAGTGCTCCAATCTATCTACATCCCTCTGCAGGGCATCTTGTCCCTCAAAAGAGTCAACAGCACCTCCCAGTTGACACCACCCTAGGTGCAGGATCCAGCACTTCAACTTGATAAATTTCATCCCATTAATCATTGTCCAGTGCTCCAATCTATCTACATCCCTCTGCAGGGCATCTTGTCCCTAAAAAGAGTCAACAGCACCTCCCAGTTGAGTAGCATCAGCAAACTTGTTAATGGTGCATTCAACTCCTGCATCCAAACCGTTGATAAATATATTGTACAGATTTGGCGCTAGGATTGAACCCTGAGGAACCGCCGGTAACCAGTTGCCAGCCAGATGTCCTGCTCACTACAACTCTTTGAGCTCTGCCCTTCTATCACTTCTTCACCCAGTGCACCATAAACCCATTCATCCCACAGCTGGTCCAGAAGGATGCTGTAAGGAATGGTATCAAAAGCCTTATAAAAATGAAGAAAACCCCTACATCCACTGCCTTCTCTTCATCCACTAGGCAGGAGACCTCATCACAGAAGGATATAAAATTAGTTAAACGGTCCTTTCCTTTTGTGAACCCATGTTGACTGAGCTCAGTGATTGCATTATTCTTTAAATGCCTTTCAATAGCACCCGGTATTATCTTCTCCATAATTTTTCCAGGACAATCTCACTGCAAGTTACTTGTGACTTCACATCCTCATAACCTGAGGTATATACATAAGCACATATTAAAACAGAAAACACCCACTGCACTGATGGTAGTGCAAGCTGCAGACCAGTTTTCAAGTACAGTCCCTAGGATCATGTGTTATCCCCAACATTCAGATGCACACAATACTGTTTTCTAAAGATAATCCTTGCATGTCATTCTTACCCTTACAGCACAAATATCTAACACAAATTGTGCCTACAATATAGGAAATAAACTGAAGTTACATGAGAAGTCCTTCAGAAAATTTTGAAAGTTATTTCTTGATTTTTTTTCCAAGGGTAAAATGGTGTTATTTTTCTCCAAAAGGAAAAGATGGTAGAATTAATACATCTAGGGCCCACAACCCTCTGAAAGCTATTTCAACTAAAAAAAAAAAAAAATCCTGACTTAAAACAGACATAGAAAACTTAAGGCTCCTGTGAATCAGTAGGCCTGGGCTTCAGTTCTACCATATTCCCAACTTTCATCCATCCCACTACTAGAACTGGTCTTGGTTTCAGCTACCAACCAAATTATTGTTTGCTCAGGTTAAACCAAAAATTCTCAGACTTTGAAAGTTCACTCTTTGCTAAGTAAATAAGATCCTACCTTCACAACTCTGGAAAAACAAAGGTTTTATTCTGTCTTGGTGATTTTGTGTACTATCATTCTGAAGCATCTGAAAGAAGATGGCAGTTTTAGAAAGTAAGTGTTCAGTATTTGAGAATTTTGGCACTGCTTAACTCATCCAAATCTGAATATTTATGAATTAGCCTCTTCCCAAAGACATCCGAAGACTGTAAATTACTGAAAATTACCATAAAAATGAAACTACTGGGGATAATATAAGTTTCATATTGCTAAGAAAAAAATTATTTCTCTCTGTGATCAATATTTTTGCAATGAATAAAAGGACTCATAAATAGCTAAACTGTTGAGTACTTCCAGCTAGATTTAAATTAGTAGCCAACATAATACCTCTATAAATTGTTTAGTCAGTGAATTTGGCTACAAAAATTAACAGGTTTTAAATTTAATTTACAAAATTCTTTATTAGCCCTAAAAAAATATAATCAAGGGAATAAATCATCTCTTAAAAACATAATTATTCTGCCCTTAAGTATTCCTATGGTAATTATTAATGAGTAATGGAAGTGACACTCACAAAATTAAATTCTCACACCGTCTAATAACTTTTAATCAAAGAAGAAATTCATTAGCTAATTAAAATTCACGGTCTTTCACAGTGGAAGAATACATAGAATACAAACAAATCACTCAATTTAAATCAATAACCAGTTAATTTGATTCTTTATATAATCTTATAAAATCTCAAAAGTGGAGTTTGAATGAATTCAGAGCACTTTCTGTCACATTGCTTTGACTCTTGTGTTTAGCTGGGTAAGTAGGAATGGTACATTACTAAGGCTAGTGACAGAACTGTGTGCAAACCCTCTAAGATGGTATCATGACCATGCTGACCATGCATTTTGTAGTACATGTGAAAATCAAGGATCAACCAATACACCAACCATTTAGAGCCTTAGACCTCAGAATATGCTGATGCACCTTGTACATTACTGACTTATGCAACTAGAGGTTTTTAATTTGGATTCAGTTCTGCAGTCTCATTTATAGGTAACTTACAGGAGCACTTTCTGGATTGTGTATGATTCATTGAAAATTTCAGTCTTCAGGGCAGAAATCACACTTTCTGTACACCTACTTTATTCACTAGTATCTGCCAAATGGTATTTGGAAAGGGTTTTAGTAAACGGTAATTCAAGTCTCTCCTCAAAATCCACCTGGTCATCTCTGTTTCCTCCAGTGGGTGAGTTGTATTTAACTAGAGGAAACTCCCTCTGTTCTTATACTGGGCATTCCTTGGGGCAGACGCTGATTGTTTCTAGACCATAACACTGAATTTGTGACAACGTATAAACACATAACATTACCAAACTTCTATTCCCATAGTTTATTACATCCTTTATCACAGATCTTAACCAATACTCACCAAGTATGTTTACCTCCCTGTCTTCCTAGCTCTACAGCAGAGACCCTTTTTAGCTTACCTGTTGTTCAAAAGTAATTGTAGCCATCGTTGCATCCTGCATAGAAGATGGTGAGACTCGTAAATCTAATAATCTCTGGCAGTGAAATCCCAGCTCAGAAATCAGTGGAGCTATGCCCTTCTTCTTCACTTGCACCCCTAAGACAGTATTTGCATTTTCAATAGCATAGACAATGCAGAGCATTAACATGTCAGAAAATAAGAAATAAACAAAACAAAACACTGCTTTAAGCAAGTTCGAGTGTTGGTACATAGAACACAACTGTGAAAAACAAGAAACTTAAGTGTTCTTTTCAGCTGCCATATACTTCTCCAGGGATATTTAATCTCACAGGTACTGATTTTCTATGGCTATAAAAGATGGATATTGCTCCCCATTTAAAAGTAACTGGAAACTTACTTATTTCTGTAAATATTGGAAGAATCTGAGTAAAAACAACTCTATATGAGTAAATTATTAATTTTTTTGAAGTAATGGTAAGCAGTAGATAGGAAACAGAAGCAAAAGTCAATATAAAAGTAAAACTCCTTAGAAAGCATTTCTTCCTGCTCCTCTTTGAGAGGGAGAAAATAGTTTAAAATACTGTCTAGCTTTACAAGACAAAATAAATGAATGTTGATGCTCTTTAAATGAATTAAGATGATGCATTAAACAGGTTGAAATAGGCACAGGTTGTTTTGCTAGCTAAAGTAGTAGTCAGCACGTTATCTCTAGAAATCAAACTGATCTGTCCTGACACTGACAACCCATCAGACCCAGGATAACCAACACAAAAATATCAAATTCAGCAGCCAAATTGTCAAATTGCAAATGGGCGTTTTGGTCCAAGTAGTGTTTGGACAGTGATTAATGACCAAAAAA
>NW_010405727.1:0-600 GCF_000710305.1 Buceros rhinoceros silvestris | reverse complement strand
GGACAGTGATTAATGACCAAAAAAAAAAAAAAGTGACAATTCAGTGGATGTAGAGCCCACTGCTGGCTGGCCACTGGGCAGCTGCACAGGAAGCACTGGGGTGGGCCTGGGGTGGGCAGCAGGATGGCAGGGCAGATGGGAGCAGAGGACAGAGCCATGCACCCTGCATGATTGATGCTTGCAGGGTCTGCTGCCCTGGAAAGGGCTGGAGGTGTGCAGGGACCTTCCTGCACGCTGTTCTTCCCCAGCAACGGTGGCTGGACCCCAGGGCATCCCATGGCCCCGCTGCCCAGCTGCAGCCTTCCACGCTTTGCGCCCTGGCCGCAAATGAGAGCAGCAATGGCAGCAATGAGAAGAAAACTTGCACCCAACAGCTTGAAATTTCCCTGAAAACAATTTAGTGATTCTTCCTTTCCATACCCCCAGCCCCCATCTCCCCTCTGACTGTCCAAGGCTCCCTCATTTCCATAAATCACCACTGACCACTCCACCTATTGTAGCCCGACTCTCTGCAGTCTCGCACGTCGGGGTCACCAATTGTTGGGGGGTCTCTCCCCAACAGTTAGGGTCACCAGTGTCCTGGGTTCAACATGGAGGAAC
>NW_010405726.1:2400-2664 GCF_000710305.1 Buceros rhinoceros silvestris | reverse complement strand
CGGGCTTTCTTTCCCTTCCCCCGCTCCTCTCCTCGGTTCCCCACTCACAGCCACTTAACCCAGCAGGTTGCCAAAGCAAGAAGCCGATTTTGCCCCGGTCCTTGCGACGCTGAAGGGCCTCGCCGCTCCCGCGTTGCCCTGCAGCGAGGCAGTGCCCGGCCCTCGCCTGGTTTTCCTGCCAACAACCCCCTACACACACACTCTCCACGGGCACCCCCGGCCCGGAGCATCTTGCCTGGTTTTATTTCGTTCGGTGCTGACACA
>NW_010405726.1:0-2174 GCF_000710305.1 Buceros rhinoceros silvestris | reverse complement strand
AAAATGGCACCGAGCCGTTTCGCCTCGGTACCAAACCCGCTATCCTGTTAAACTGGAAACCATTACCGGCAGATTTAAGGACGGGCAGATTGTTTCGTGTGTGGATATTCGAGATAAACGCACATCCGCTGGGAAAACTCAACGTCTGTAAAATACTTCATTTAATTTTCATAGGGATTCCTCTCGCCCCGCTGCCAGGACTCCAAATGCCGGGTAGTAATTTGGAGGTGAGAACTCCACATCCCCCCCGCCTTTGGCGGGGGAAGCATTTAACATTAAATTCCATTAGCACCTAAATTGTTTCTTAAAGACATCCGCTCAGACACAATGACTTAAGTGCGGGCATCTCATGCAAATACATTTCTCAAACTCCACACCCCCCCCGCCTTGGGCGGGGGAAGCATTTAACATTAAATTCCATTAGCACCTAAATTGTTTCTTAAAGACATCCGCTCAGACACAATGACTTAAGTGCGGGCATCTCATGCAAATACATTTCTCAAATTTTAAACCTTGTTAAAGCTCGTCTCGCACCTCGCATTGGGCTTAGCACTTGAGAAAACAATAGGCCTCTAGATTTTTAGCCTTTCTCCGGGTAAATATTTAGAGTGGAAGTCGCTAAAATATTTGGCCGTCTTTTATGAAATAGTCTGGCACGGTTCGAGCCGGCAGGAGTAGTAAATGAATAATAGATGAGGCGGGAGGATGCGTATATTTTTGTTACCCCTCGGCTCAAGCGATTTTCCATCGGAAAAGCCTGGGCTCCTTCGCCCCTCTTCCACCTGATTTGGGTGGAAGTTTCCGAGCCTCCAATCTTCTGTTCCCTATTACATCATTTAATAAACTGTTGCAAAAGCACCTTAAATCACACCGAATGAGACTTTAAAAACACTTTTTTATTTTTAAATGAGAAAATTTTATTGCGTTGCTCACACCATTTAAATTTAATAGAAAGCATTCCCAGAAAGGGACGTTTTGCCTCTTCCAACGGGATTTTGGACCGATGATGGATTTTGCACGGATTTATATAGTTTTTCTCTCTCTCGGTATCCACACATGAAAGCCATGTTCACAAGCGCTGAAGTTACATGCAAATACGTTGCGCATTGCAAATGTATAAGGCGTTTCATGTATGCGTAAATATAAACATAGATATACACGTCTCCCCGTCTTTTAACAGGATGATAGAATTTAGTTCGCACTGTATTTTGCTTTCCCGCCGAGCGTCGGCAGGAATCTACATCGCTCATTCCGCAAACTAAAATAAATCAGTAAAATATCCTTTTGAAATCTTGGAAGGGGGGAGGGAGGGATGTTGGCAAGGAAGAAACCAAAACAAACGCAGCCGTGTGATGGTGCAGGGGAAAACAT
Source organism: Buceros rhinoceros silvestris (assembly GCF_000710305.1). Taxonomy (NCBI): domain Eukaryota; kingdom Metazoa; phylum Chordata; class Aves; order Bucerotiformes; family Bucerotidae; genus Buceros; species Buceros rhinoceros. Next base: position 803 of record NW_010405726.1, on the reverse strand, counting down.
ATTAAACGAGATCATCCTTATTTTATCACTCTCGTCATTTTACATCTCTCTGTCTATCTATCTATATACATATGGCTATATACACACATGCACAGGCGCGGGCAGCGTGAGAAAATCTGCTGAAAGAAACCAGAATTACCTGTGTGCGTCCTTTTGTGAATTTTGAGGTTTTCTGATCTGGCGAAAACTTTTCCGCAGCCGGGGAAGGGGCACGGGAAGGGTTTCTCTCCCGTGTGCACTCGAATATGATTGACCAGTTTGTATTTCGCTTTGAAGGGCTTGCCTTCCCGGGGACACTCCTCCCAGTAGCAGACATGGTTGCTCTGCTCGGGTCCCCCAACATGCTCCACCGAGACGTGGGTAACCAACTCGTGCATGGTGCTGAAAGTTTTATTGCAACTTTTTTTGGGGTTATTCAGCTGCTCGGGGTCGATCCACTTGCAGATGAGCTCTTGCTTGATGCACTGCTGCCGCATGTAGCGGAAAAAGGCACCTGGGTGGTGGTGGTGGTGGGCTGCCATGTTCATGCCCATATTCATATTCATGGGGCCGTACTGGTTGTGCAGCTGAGCCGCGGAGTACGGGTCAGTCCTGGGGCTGGAGACCTGGCGATACTGATCCGACCGGGCGAACACCTCCCCCGGCAAGCCCAGGCGCATCTGCCCGTTGAGGACGTTTTGGGAGGCATGGGGGCCGTGCTGGTCGTGAATGCCCGGGAAGAGAAGGTGGCTCTGAGCGTCCGTGTGCGGATGGTGCAGGCTGCCGGCCGCAGGGCCGAAGATGCCGTGCTGTCCGCCGGCCGG
>NW_010405725.1:0-9047 GCF_000710305.1 Buceros rhinoceros silvestris | reverse complement strand
AAAAAAAACGACGAGAGGGAATGGGCTACCCTTACTTCTTGAACAAGTGCTAAAACACGAGCTTGGGACAAAGCACGTTATCAACAAGGGATTGCTCAAGTTAAAAGGTCTAGGCCAGCTCATTCAGCACATAACAGCATCTACGCTAACAGCGTGCGAAAGCAGCGTAAGTTTTGAAGGTGTTTACCTTGCCTTAGTCATAATTTTAAGTTTTTACAGCCAGAGTTTAAAAGTGATCTTGCGATATTTTAAGCCTGTGACCTTTGTTTAGAGTGTGTGTCACTTTTAGCAGTATCTATTTTAATGCAGGCTACAACTTTTAGACTATATGAGCAGCACAACGGTTTGGCATTGGATGGCACGCTGCTCTACCTCACAGCACTTCAAGAAAAGGTTGTGTCAAAACCTACCTGCTGAAACTCCCGCTCACCCAGACACTCATTATTCAGATGTACAAAAGGGGCTTCCCTCAAGGTTGGCTGATGTCAGGGGAACCTTTTGGGGCTGATTTTGTTCTGCCAGACTACAGACAAAGACCCAGAATCTGGGGTGAGTCGAGTTGTCTTTCTCCACTAAAGAGGTAAAATATCAGAACAGGGGTGGGGTTTTTTTTGTTCTTAAGACTACTTAATCCACACATTGAGCTGGTCTGCCTAGCAACAAGTTGAAGTCTTAAACTTGTATCATCCTACTTGTGTTCCCATGGCTACTGTCATGAACAGTGCAGTGGCAGCTGCACAAATCAGCACAAGGGTCCCAGGAGAGACATCTTTAAGATTCCCAGACAGAAAACAGTACCAAGACAGTATGAATGCTACAGCTGGTACACCTGCCTGCCTTTACAGCACTACTCCCCCCAAAAGCACCCTGAGCAGCCCCCTTCTAGGGATGGAGAGATGTTAGCCAGTAGAATAGACTTGCACTCTGGTATCTACAGATCATTGCACTGTTTGTACAAAAAAGCTTGGATTACAGATGCAACATTTTTAGCTCCTCATACAGCTGTAAGCAACCTAAACGCAGAACTATACACGACTCCAGCCAACAGCGCCTGCTATGTGGGGCAGCTAGCTCTCAACACAGTCTGGGCAAGAGGTGAAAAAACCTCCCCCTATTTCCATTCACACATGGCCAAGACTCAAACCGATATTATTGACAAAACTAGAGGGATGAGTTTAGACCTCCAAAGAAGGTGGGAAATCAGAGGGAAGAGTAAAAACTTCACATTTCAATGCAAGCTGCAAGTAAAGAGTTCAAAAGCAATGCTGTTATGTAAACCAGACTTGCCCAGTCCTGCTGCTTCAGTTCTTCAAGAGGGGAGTACATTTCCTACTCAGGAGAGGTTTTCCGTAGCCTTTATCCATGCCCAGTCCCCCTATGGAACTAGAATTTCTCCGTGCCCCTTCCAGAGACCAGTAACCAGGGGAGAGCAGGCATGATGCTCCTGTGTACAAGCCTTGTTTCTATGTATTTCTTAGGGATTTCTGAACCCAGAAGCCACAACTACATTACACATATTGCGTTGTGTCTCCATGCTAGAATTATAAAGTCTAGAAGAACACCACTTCAAGGTCACGTACACTAATAATTATTTTCAATATCCAACTTTCAAATCAAAGTCTCTATATGACCTAGACCCCAACCTGATAAGACATCTAGTCATCTAAAAGTACATGCACACACTATCATGACAGGTTATCATCACAGATACCTACAGACAGCAGAACTGAAAAGCTGTGATAACAGCCACAGGGTTAAGACTCCTTTAATTAGACAACTACACTACAAAAACAAGCCGTTGGCTCTCTTGGATTATTATTTGTGAAATCCATCCAGATGAAGAGCACAGAGATAAGGGAAGTGGTAAGGAAGATTAAATAACTTTAAGGACAAAAATTTACCACCTTCTCCTCCTCCCCTACTGGGGCAGGGGAATATTTTCCTAGAGCTTCACAAAGTTACACACACACACAAAGTACATAGGAGGCCCTGCTGATGTCCCCTAGAGGTACCTGCACAACAGAAGGACAGGGCTGAAGGGGGAAGCATAGACTAGAATTTCCTCCTGAAAGGGGATTTTTGCAATTTTATCACATTGCTGCAGCCTCCTCCCCCCAGAGAGACAACAATTACCAGTACTTCCTTTAAGAAGTTCAAAAAGCAAGCTGCTGCAGAGCTGAATTTTTGAAGATACTTGGAAAGTTAAATTCACTTATTTAATCTCAAAACCTTACATGAGCACAAAAGCTAGAATATGTGAGAATATGCTGGAGAAACTTTCACTGCCCTCACCAAGGCAGAGCACATCCTCTTGCACTTTCAAAAAGGACAAAGAAGTCAAAACTTTCATATGGAACTATAAATTAAAAGCCTGTATAGTTTAAAGGAGACACCTAATCTAACATTACTCACAAAACATTTTTTTAAGACCAAGTTCAGTTTACAAATCAACTTGGTATCTTCAAGAACTGAATTTCAAACTGCTCTTTCAAGTTTAAACACATAAGAACATGAGATTGCTCATCTTGTTATACAGTCAAGTCAAACTCTCAAACAAAAGGTCACCCAGTGCAGAAAGAGATACAGACTTCCTAGGAAGAACTAACACTCTTAACTACCCCAAAGTCTTCTTTTTGATTTGATCTCTAGACTCAGTCAGCCACTAGTCACCATGTCTCAATCTTACCTTACGCTTGGAATGGGTAAGGCAAGCCTTGGCTGTGACCAAAAATCATTATATCTGAGAGAAGCAGGGACTAGCACTAACCCCAAGTGTCTGAGGAGCCAGTTACTTCAGATTTACCCGTCTAGCACTTACTAAGAAGTTACAACACAGTTAAAAAAATACATACGTATGTCCAACAAAGCACTGTCATTTATACTACTCTGAAGGTATGTGACAGGACTAGAGCCCACTATAAGCCGCATTATACAGTGCGCCTTGATCACAGAGGCAAAGATTTCCGAGCTAATTATAATGACTAATCACAGGGAGCTCTAAGCCTTCACTTGGCCAAGTCACAGACCTAACTAGGGCTGAAAACAAGAGTTTTAAGAGCAACTCATTAAGCAGCAGGAACCAGCTATGAAGAACAAAGCAGTCACTCTACCTAGTATTAATTCCAGTCCAGCCATTAATACATTTGTCAGTATGTGAGATAGCTATTACCTCCACATACAAACACCGCATGTGCCAGGCAGGGAAGGAAGCCACAGCCTTTGGCTGCACCAAGACTGGTTTGTTTACTACAGCATTAAGGTTTGAGAAAGATGTTCTTAATACTGTTTGAATAACAAGAATGCTCTGAAGCCATACCTTGAAATAAGGTGGAGCGGGAGCTCTGCTCATCGTCAGTAACCTCTGCAGCCCTCACAGGACAAGTGAGCAGACCAGGTGAAAGCTAACTGCTAAGCCACACAGGCTGAAAAACTGCCTCCCTTGGGCAAGCAGCCCAGAGGTAAGAAAGGTATGGCACCAAAGGTATGGCAGCTGTACTCCTGCTGAGGTGCTAGAGGTATGGATAACAAAGCTTCCAACTTGAGCGCTACTCCTCTTTTTCTCTAGGATGGATTTAAAAAACAGAGGATAAGCTAAACAGTCAGCATCTGCAAGTCAGCTTCATTCTCCTCATACAGAAGTAGTGGGACTGCACCCTCTCCTGCTGTAATGGACTGGCAATACATACCCGTGATGGAATGACACGGAGACTCATCTATGTACCAGCAGTTGCTAGCACAGTAAGGAGACAGCAGGAGTCATTTGCCCCTTCCCTAGGGCTGCTGGCAACCAGCCAGACCCCCTTCAACTGTACCTGAATGCCTATGGGATTTAAGACAGCCAAAAAAACCAAGGTTTTGGCAACAGCTTTTGGTGGAGTTCCTGTTGAGGACCTTCTCATCTGCTCTCCAGTACAGCACATACAAAGAGGTTGTGACTTGTGAAAGAAGGAGGACAAGTCCAATATAGTCCACAAGGAAATAAGGGGCTGCACAAACAACCAGGGGGAAAATCTCCTTTTCTCCCACCGGGAAGTTTAAGAGAAAACTCACAATACCTAAATTTCCCACCACCAAATCAGGAAAACACACTCTTGTTGGGGACAATGCACATCTCAGACAACAGTGAAAGGACTGAGGCACGCCTGGTGTATCAAGATATTAGACAACCTCTGTTAGCCCGAACACATTGGGCATTACTACATTATGGTTTGGTATTTCTGATTAGATCAAACATCCTCATAACTCTCCCTTCTCTTCCAAAGAGACTGATACACTACAGAAGTTCCTGCCTGTTGTGTTTAAGGCAAAGTTATTTGAGGATCTGAAATAGCTTTCCAGGATACCAGTATTTCCAGTTTCAGGAGCTGGGTTTTGACTTTTCCACTTGCTTAGATGGAGATTCTGAAGTCTCACACGTTAAGCGCATGCTTTTTTCCCCACCCCCTTTCTGATAAGTCCACTCATCTCAACACCATTTTCTCTAACAGCCGTTGGGTGCTTGGACTACTTGCAAACGATCAGGACTGTTAGAAGAAGGACTATTTGCAAACAAAGAAACAGAACAAACTGAGAGTTGGATTTGCCAAGCACAAGTCATAAGGGGGCTTTTAACAACCTCTTGCGAAAGGGTTACAAGTCCCTATTGTGTAGACCACTAGGTGCTTCTGCCAAGAACCCCACAAAGTATCTGAAGACATAACGAATGAAATCTGGCCTTTACAACCACCAGATAAACACCGCTATTCTAGGGGAATCAGCCACCCGGGGGCTGTCCCATTATTATACTTTCACCTTTGATCCTAAATAGACAGAGGGTGGGCTCATTTTAACAGCCAGAGTTGGATGGATGGATGCACCAGCTTCCTCCCCAAGGACACAGCTACACCACCACTTCCCTATCAGACATTCCAGATCAGAGACACAACTATACTAACGGAATTTCTGCCTACATTGAAAAGGGTTGTTCGTTTCTTTGGAGGTTTTTTTTTTCCTTTTTTTCCTCTTTTTGTTTTCAGTAACACTGAAACAACACAGTCTTGGTCATTAAAGAAGGCCAGAGAATACCAAGTGTTTGTGCAGGAGCACACAGAACACAACTAAGAGCATGGACCAGAGAACAAGCTCCTCAAGAAGCAGCAGGCTTTTCTGCACCCAGAGGTGAAAGCACTGGCAGAGAGTATCTCCTCCCATCATTTTTTCTTTAACTGTTGCAGTACAACAACAAACATAGGAAGACAACAGTGTTGCAAAAAAGGGACTGAAGTCTCCCAAATGACACATATCCCAGCTTTGGATCTCCACAAGACGACACTGTTGAGTAAAACCAGCTTTTGCTCATCTCTTTCCACTGGAAATAGCCCTGGAAGCCGTTCTCCAAAGATGACCAGCACAACTGATGTCCAAAGGGACAAGATGTGGCTTGTATTTTTACTGCCATCAAAACAAATGAGGGAATCTAAAGTTGTAGTGTTACAAAGGAGAAAGAAAAGCTCATCTGCCTTCCTACATGTCAACATTTGGGAGGGAGTGTTCTCTTCAAGGAGTTATTTAACGCTTCTCAAAATTATGGAAGCTTTAATCTTTACTTAAATTCACTGGCTGCATTAAAGTTCTCACTAATGTTTTCTTCCTCCTAGTTTCAATGTTCCAATAGCACAAATTAACAAGCAACAAGTAAAATGGTCAAGTGCTTCCCCATACTAAAGATTTTTGTTTAGCTTTAGGATACACAATGTTTCCTTCCACTGAGTTCTATTAACAGGACATGTGGGTTTCATTTAGAAAACATTTAATCCATATATTTCATGTATGGATTAAAAGAACCATAATAGCTTTCCCTCTTCAAAACCTTCAATGTCTCAGACCAAAAACTCACAAGAAATGCTGACCTACCAATACCAACCTTTGTTTAATGCACAGAATTTTCAGCTGGCAAATATTTGACTCTGAGCTCTAATACGAGAAGAAACGGGAGAGGCAACAGCAGTTTTTCACACTGCATCTGTGAAATCAAGGCCAAACAGTGAAACAGAGCTGAAGTGTAAGTTTTACTGCTTCTAGTGAGCTCTGGCATGAGATTTGCAGCCCAAAAAGTTCTACCTGTTCTTCTCACTAGTTGAATCAGCTTGTTTGATAAACACGTTGCCTCTGCAAAATCTTTGCCTTTACTGTACAACTATTCTTATTATGCAAGTAATAAAAGAGGTGTGAGCACCTCACCAATCATAGAGGTGTAAGTTTTTGAGAGAATAAAGGCAGGATCAATGCAATGACAACTTACTTTCCCAAAGTAAGGGGAGATCAGGATAGGTAGGAAAGAAAGCAACGCTAACATTGGCAAAGAATCTGTAGGCTCTGCCAGCACATGGCATGGGCCTTGCCATCATGAAGTGATTTACCAAAGAAGTTGCAAGTAAGGACCATCTCCTACAGAGGATTCCAGCCACAAGTACTTTTACAGTCAAAGAATCACACCAGGCCCTTTCTCAGGCACTGCCACAGCAAGTTTCAGCCACAAGGAGTATTAAAAACTTGCACCAAGGTATTTTAATCCAGAATGAAAAAATGTTCTTTTCTGGCTCTAAGGATGAAGCAAAACCAAAGAAGCACAACCCTTAACCATTTTCCTTATACTCTGCTCAAACAAGGGAGAGACTCGCTATCCTCCTCCTTGCTAACTGAGAGGTGCCAAGGTCCCTTCCCCCCCTAAACCCAGGTAATCTTTGAGGAGACACTCTCTTCACTTTCAGGCCATGCCATATGGTACTTTTTTGCTCTCTCCAGCTATTTAATTCATGAAACTCAGACCAACATCCCACCCACTGCCTTGCTCTACCCCTCTTTTCTCCCACAGTCTCACAGAAAAGGCTTTCAAAAAATTTCAGAAAGGTTTTCCTGATTTTATTCCCGTTTACTACAGCTCACATATGGCTGTAATTAAATGCTTTCTCTGCCCCTATGCATGAGGACAGAGGAACATCCACGTAAGAATGCTGATGTAAGAATCAGCAGTTACAGATATATCCCAGCCAAACCCGAGGTAAAACTGAACATTAAGTTAAAAAAAAATAATAATAATCCTACACACAAGGCCTAGTCTGTGCCACTGTCCCCTCAGACAGCTAGAGCAGTAAGAACCCTCCCCATTTTGCCAGCCAGCTAATCTGAAGGTGAAAGCCTCGACAACTCAACAGCAAACAACCTTCAAGCCTTAGGATATTTTGGTCAACCAGCCCCTAAGTCTTCTAGTGAGAAACAAACACAGCGTCTGTGTGCTCTGGTAACACCATTCCATCGATTTAACTTTGAAATTACTGGTGAGATAGGACAACTTAACAGTTTCAGTCAAAAGGTCTCAGTGCAGTGTCTTAGGCTTATTTGGGGTTTTCTTTCTAAAACAGAGAAACAAAAGAGGCGTAACAAATAAACACAACATGGCTGTTTAGCTTTTAGGGCCAAGAAGCGATCACAAAAACCAGGGAATACGGTTGTTCATTACCCAAAACAAGGAAGTTTTAGCTCAAACCAGGATATTTGCAAAATTATTCCTGGGTAATTCCAACAAACTCTTCCACACACAAGCAGACAAAAGTTCACCTCAAACTTATTAACTAAAAAGTACACTTTTAAGAAAAAAAAAAAAGACAAGTAAAGGAGGATCTGATGCCCACTCAGGTCATCAGACCAATTATTTATTTTGGGTGCATCTACTAAAAGGTTGCTACATTATACTGTGTACTCAAACAAGAGCGCCTGCTGATGCTGCGTTAGGGTATGTATTACTCAGAAAAAAAATGTGCTTCTCCACATCACATGCTTCCCCTCCCACCCACTCCATACAGCACCAAAGCAATAACCTTTGTATAGGTCACTGTACATCTATAAGTTAAAACCAGAACAATGTATAACTGAGCAGATAATAGTGAGGAAGGAGCACATAGTATTTTCTCCCCTCCATCGATTGATTATGTTAGAGAAATGAATTGCACAAAAGAGTGTAATTCACAGGGGTGACCGAGAAGCCCCAGTATTGTTGTGATACCTGGCTAACAGCCAGTGTGATGCACATTGTGTGTTGCAGAAATGTTATGTTTGACCTACAGATTGAAAAACAGTGTCAACTGCTGCCTAACTAACAGCTCTCCCTCCCTCCCCCCACACTTTTTTATCCTCCTCCTTCCCCACCCCACCCCCCTTCCTCCTCCTGGTCAACCAAGAAATGGAGTTCCCATGTGCCAAGACCTTCTATCTTATTTTGTCAAGAAAATGAAGGGGAGAAGGACTAGGGAAAAACGATTCTGTAAATAAATACAAGTAATATTGAACTTGAGAAAAAATTCCTCTTTGCCCTCCTCCCCAGACCTTAACAGTTAAGAACACACAGATATATTTAATAATAAAAAAGGCATCCAACGTATTAGTACAGTCTGAGGATGATCCACAAGAAACCTTATTCCTGAATCCACACCACAGTAACTCTCAGGATTATTCGATAAGGAGACACCGTGGCTTTCCACACCATTCTTTTTCTTTTAAGGCAAGAGGTGCGGAGGATTCAATTAAGTTTGGGCTGGGCAAAGGTACAACTCCAAACGCTAGGATCTCCGGAGAGGAGGTTTTTTGCTCGCTTCAAGCTTCACCGTCCACTTACAAGGGAACAATAAAAAAAAAAAATGTGCTTAGGTTTTAAACTAAGGAGGTCACCAGTCTGTCTTTCTATACACGGAGACACACCAGTACTAACGTGGTTCCAGCACCTGCCTTTCAGCACAGCCCCAATTCCTTTGTTTGCTCAAAATTTGCTTCCATACCACTTTAAATTAGCTTACAAAGAACCGCAGCAGAACAGCTGGAATGTGCAACGCTTTTTTTTTTTTTTTCTTTTTGGAGGGGGGTAGGCTAGCAGCTTCTTAGGAAGAGAGAAAATTAAAATACAGACCCAAGTCGCTTATAAATACCTTCGAAAAAACTGTATTTACAAACTTGATGTCTTCTAGTTCCATCCCTGCCACCGAGCCCACAGAAAGAGGAGCCCAAGAGGGGATTAG
>NW_010405724.1:63796-70161 GCF_000710305.1 Buceros rhinoceros silvestris | reverse complement strand
GTCCTGTATGTGCCGCATGATGACACTTAGGATGATCTGCTCCACAACTTTCCCCAGCACTAAGGTCAGACTAACGTTCCTGTAGTTCCCTGGATCCTCCTTCTGGCTCTTCTTGTAGATGAGTGTCACATCTGCAAAATCCAACCTCCCCAGTTGGCCAGCACTGCTGGTGAAATGATGGGAAGTAGCTTGGTGGACAATTCTGCCAGGTCCCTCAGCATCCTTGGGTGGATCCCATCCGGTCCCATAATCCTGTGTGCATCTAGATGGTGCCATTGGTCATGGAACATCTCCTCACGGATTATGAGGGCTTCATTTTGCTCCCCATTCCTATCTTCCAGCTCAGAGGGCTGAGTACCCCAAGAACAATTGGTCTGACCATTAAAGATTGAGGCAAAGAAGGTGTTAAGTATCTCAGCCTTTTTCTTATCCTTCATCATGATATTTTTCTCCACATTAAATGGAGAATGGAGATTCTCTTGGTTCCTTCTTTTTGGTCCTCCTTTTGTTCTTAAATTATTTATAGAAACATTTCTAATTGTCTTTTATGGCAGCAGACAGATAAAGTTCAAGATGGGCTTTGGCCCTTCTAATTTTCTCTCTGCACAAGCTCACAACCTTGTAGTTCTCCTGAGTTTCCTGCCCTTTCTTCCAAAGGTCATAAATTCTTTCATTTTCCCTGAGTTCAATGCTCTGTTCAGCTAGGTGAGTCTTCTTCCTCACCAGCTCGCCTTTTGGCACACCAGGACAGACTACTCCTGCAGGTATAAGATTTCCTTCTTGAAGAATGTCCAGCCTTCCTGGACTCCTTTGCTCTTCAGGACTGCCTTCCAAGAGACTCTGTCAACCAGGCTCCTAAAACAAACCAAATTCTGCCCTCTGGAAGTCCAAGGTAGCAGTTCTGCTGATCCCTCTCCTTACTTCTCCAAGAATCAAAACCTATCATTTCTTGATCAGCCAGTTGTCACATCACCCACAAATCTGTCTCTGTTCACAAACAACAGGTCCAGCAGCGTGCCTTTTCTAGTTGGCTCACTCACCAGGTGTGTCAGGAAGTTGTCCTCCACACAATTCAGGAACTTCCTAAACTGTATTCTCTCCACTGTATTGTATTTCCAGCAGAGATCTGGTATGCTGAAGCCCCACTCGAGAAACAAGTAGTAGTGAGTGTGGGACTACTCCCAGCTTCTTATAGAATATACCATCTTGTTCTTTATCCTGGTTGGGTCTATAAGAGATTCCCACCATGATATCTGCCTTTCAAGTAAAAACTTGAAGAAGCAGAAGAAAGAAGAAGAAGAGGATCTGCAAAAGATGGTGTTTATAAACAATTATTTTGTGATTATTAGTATGGGCAGGTTTGAAAGCAATTTGTCTGATAATACCTCACTGAGGAAGTACTGCAGGCAAATTCTTTGCAATTATATGCTTGAATTTGACATCAAATTTGACTTTTTTTTTTTTTTTTTTTTTTTTTTTTTTTTTTTAATAGTGTTGGGTAAATTTGGAGAATGAATAATTTACTCATCACTTCAGCTTCCACCAGAACTGACAGTAGTGTAAAATTCAGTAAATAGTCAAGTAAATAATTATCAGAAGATTTATAGCATGCAGTTCAAGTGTGTACCTTGAAGACAAATTCTCTAGAATATGTAGTCCAGAGAGGGACTTGAATTAAAACATGCGTGGAATGATCAACAAAGCTTAGTCAATAGTTTGTTGCAGTTTTGCAGGGCTTTATCCAGTGGTTCTCAAGGAGAACTGGTCAATCTGGCTGCTCACTTAGATGTTTTGGCAGTTTAATGGCGGTTCTGAAAGGAAAGCAACAGATGTTTTTTAATGAGACTTGTGGTAGAGGGGGTAGAGAACTATTAATAAGAGAAGGGAAGAGTAGATGCAATTGGACAGAAGGACAAAGGGTGGTGGGCTGTTTCCAAATCTCAGAAGTGTAACACTGAAGCTGTGTTTTGAACTCTTACCACTTTTTAATAAATTGCTAATAACAAGGAGACAATTTGCAAAGAACATCTCATATAGGCACTATCTTTATTTTTAGTCTGGAGGTTGTCCAGATTTGAAAGAGTAGACAAGTATTTCAGAAGATCACCATCCTGGTTTGTGAATTTAATATTGTGTAAGGGTTTATTTCCTAATTATCTCTATTCCTTGCATGTTTTTGCATTTCAAGCCCCTTTGGCTAGTGAACCTGCAATAAATAAAGGCTTCTATCTGAAGCCAGAGGTTCCTGAATGCCTCACAGAAGTGTTTTCTTCCCAGCTGGCACACTGTGCAGTTGCCAAAATCTGTTGTGACAAATTACAGCTCTAAAGGTAGATTAACAGACATTTACCATCTTTGTGACAAAGAAAACACAAAGGTACCTCAGTGTATTGTCTGTTTCACTGAATCCTGTTCTCCTGGGGTGCCTCACTTAAATCTCCTTTTGGTTTCCCTCTCCTCATAATTCCACAGAACAAACATGAACAGAGAGTGTACAGAAATATCATTATAAGAGCATAGCTTTCAGTTTGAATGATTTTCTGGGGTCAGAAATCGAACCTTCTTCTGCTGAAAAGTGGGATTAGATCGGTTGCTTATTTCTGTGTTATTTCCTCCTGAATGTTCTTGTTAAATTTTATATTTGAATTTTAATTTTAAACATTTTTCATAAAAAGAATTGCTTGAAATACTGGATAAGGAGACACCCTTCTCTGTGAATAAATAGAAGAAACAGTAAACCCCATTTTTTTTAGTGATAGAACTGAGCAAATATGACCTACCACCTAAAACACATGACATATGCACGCTGAGTGGAAGCTGCATTCACTAGAGACTAAAGCCAGCTGCAGGGCATAGGTACCAGACAGTGGAGGACTCTGTGTCTGTGAGTCTGTATATGTGCACAAGCAGACAGAAAGAAGTAGCTATATCCTTAATAGATAGAAAGAAAGATATCAAGAACATAATAATGGAAAAAGTAAGAGTAAAATAAGTATTTTGGGTCAGCATTCTCTATAACCAAATCAAATAATATGTTCAGTCATTAATTCTGTTTTTCTCCATACAGAAGTAACCCATAGGGCTCCAAAACTGGCTCATCCTTTGCATCCAGAAGGGGAAACAATATGCTGATAAGTTGGTACTTACTTCCAATTGAAATTACAAGTTACTGAGAAAGTACGCCAAAATTATGCATTCTGCTCTTGTTCTGCCTACTTATGATGGGATTTATTAGACAAGATGAAAAAACCTGGAAAAGATCATCACTGTTTTGACTGACATTTATAGCATTCTCTCTACGTATGGAGCAGTATCTGTCATAGAAAAAGGCTCCTGCTGTTTATTAAGTGTTGTTCTTGCATATATTCCTACATATTTTTTAAAAAAGACAAGGCTGAAAGAATGCATTCTGTTGTTTTAGGTGCAGAGACAGATCCTTATTGAGTGAGAGAGCTTATTTTATGGTTGTAAGCTCAACGGAGTTTTGCCTTCTGCTGTCATTAGACTGTGCCTTGTAACAGAATCCTTTATTCTGGAGACAGTCATCACTCGTGATCATCAACCCAGAGGTTTAGAGCAGTGTCTTTTTAATCTTTTAAAAAAAATGTTCACGCTCTACACACCTCCAGTGGAGCTATAAAAAACCCTGAATAGTTGATCTGTACATACAATATATTTGCACCTTGTAGATGCTTTTTGTGACCCTTTAGCAAGGAATGCATGGACTTCCCTCTGTGATCTGTGAATAACAAGCTTATATCTACTGCTTTGGATATGATGACTGAAGAAATCATATTCATGAATAACAGAAGTGATGTAAAAACTTCAATTTGCTTGAATCTTTTGTATTTATGGAAGTTAAAATCCTTCCCATGTTTTAGCATAAACGTTCTTCTCAAGTCAGCACAGTTTTCACAGGCTTTTCATGTGCACATGCAGACATGAAGAAAAGAATGTAGTTTCGTGAATCAAACTCTTTTCTACAAAGGAGGATGACGTAAAATTTATAAACAAAGTAAGCATAAACAGCTCAGTGCATCAAGCCACTGAATTGCCAGAAGCAGACTTAATCCTGTATCCTGTGGGAAAACAATGTTTGCATTTCCCGTAAAACAAAAGATGAAGTCTTCCTAGTTTAAAATCAGTGGCAATTCTGCCTTTGATTTTATTTGGAATTCCCTCCTGTGCATGCCACCCTTCATTCCACACAATGTTGATGGGGCAGTCTGCTTTCAAAGTTATAATAGAAAAATGTTGAGGTTCAAAGTTTGTTCCTTCCATGTAAATGTGGAAGGGCTCAACTGAGCCACTGACTTGCTAAGAGCTTCTGTGAGTGTGAGTTAAATTGGCATCTAGCCTAGGATTTATTTTTTTTTTAGTATAGAAGGTGCATTCTTACTTGCAGCTATTGGGTGATACGGTAGGTGTTTTTTAGTATGAACATTTGATTAATTAATTCATAATGTGTAGTAGCTGCTAAAGTATGTGAAAAGTGTGCTGAAGTATCCTCACAGAAGAGTGATAGAAGTCAGAATTGCTCTGATATTCTCTTTCTGAAACTATTCAGGTTTCAGCTAGCAATGTCCAGTAAACCAGATACTGCATTATTTCTAAAATAGTAAATAGCTGTGGTAGCAAGCACACAGAAGAATTTCTGCAAGAGTCAGACAGAAGTGTCTTTGCTCCTTAAAAATGTCCTCTAGGTCCATACAGTTTTTAGGGAGTTTCCTCATTGTTTTCTGGTGTGATAACAGCAGTAGCCCTTCCTGCTGTTGCTTGCTCTTCATTTGGGAGCAAGTTTTAGGGAGGTATGGCTACTGCCACCCAGAGATTGTCCAGTGTTAAGAGCAAAAGAACAGCCTTTTGCAGCAGGGTGCTTCCTCTCCGTCTCCCTCCTCTCTCCTCTAATTCAGCTGTTGATTAGCCTTTCTAAGATTTTCATAGTAGGTTTTTAGTCATTGTAATGGCTTTGTGACATGGGAACAGTTTTTTAGGTACTGGTATCCTAAAATCTTCTAGCAGTATCAGTCCATATTTGCATGAGCCCAGAAGGAAGAATTTAACCAGTTTTCCATTCACACATTTAAGGTGCAAAGAAGTGCACAAAACACTTTACTACACAGTTGCTATGAAACAGAGACCTACAACTCTAAATAGCAGCTGTTGCCTGAATGATGAAAATACATCCTTTATTTCTCCTTTAGACAGTAAACAAGTTACTTTCACTGTTTTTTCAGTGTGTATGTAGTGTCTGGACTTCTAAGCTTTTCTTAGCCCATTGGTGTACTCACTGGAGATGTCAATCATATCAGATGAAACAAAAACTGTTCTTTTCAAAGCCGATTAATTTTTTCTGTTTATTCTTATTATAATGTTTATATCTTAAATGAACATTTTGATTTGCTGGCTCCAGTTTCCCTCTTATATGTCTAAAAGATCTATTTATTAGAAGAGTTGCCCTATTAAATTGGACAGTACAAACAATGCTTCTGTAGCCTTGGAGGACCTTTAGGACATAGCGTATGAGTCAACCCACCTGGATTAGTTTTAAACACTAAAGCAGCACCAGCCTCCCATCCTTTGTGGTACAGGTGGTTCACGCTCACAGCTAGAACATGCTTTTTTTAGTGCCTTTTGTCAGGATCTCTGTACATTTTATGACATTAAGATAGGGTATGTTCTTTCCACTTGAAGCATCCACCCACTTCCTAAACCATCATCTCACAAACGTTTGTATGACCTATGGAAGGTAAATGAGATTTCCACTCACTGGAAACTCTCCATGACCTCCCCTTCATTGGAAGCCAGCCTAGGAAATTTAAGGGAGATTGCAAGAACATTTTTTTTGCTGAATTTCATAAGAACTGTATTTGCCTGAAATTAACTCTATAGAGAGAATGTTTTCAAGCACTTTGCAATAGGAAAACTATTAAAGTGTCAAATGTCATTTATTATTAATTGTGCTATCCAGCACAGATAGTTTAAGGCTATATTTACTACCGTAGTAACTGCTAAGTAAGAGTTGACCAGCGGTACTTCATGAATAGCTGTCTAGAAGTGCCAAAAGAGCAGGCTCCTAAACAGGTACCAGTACTTCATCACTGTACCTGAAGATGCCTTAAAATAAACTGTCTTGCTATGACACTGAATTTTCGTAGGAGTGAAATACCATTTCTGTATTAATGTTTTTTTTAATACTTGTTTTAATCTGTTTTAAGCTTCCTTCCTTTTTGCTCCCAGTTTGGCAGCTCCCACATGACAGCATAAATATGCATTTCTCTTTAAAATTCAGTTAAAATTCATACCATGCTTTAAAGTATGTAATCTGTTATGTGAGAATATCTCTTCAGGCCTTCTTCAGCAGG
>NW_010405724.1:55649-63707 GCF_000710305.1 Buceros rhinoceros silvestris | reverse complement strand
CAGGAAATATAAAATCCACAAGGACTAGTCTTGTTGTGCAGCATTTGACAGCATTCATTGGTAGTGAAGATGTAAAGATTCAAAAGCTGATACTGACAAGGATACGTCTTTTGAGTTACTTTAATTTTGTAAAACCAAGTTGAACTCTTTTGTCCAACTGATCTTCAGACACTGTTAATTTTTACCATGTGAAAAAATGATTATTTTTTGAATGCTGAGGTTTCTAATAAAAAACTTAAGTAAAAAACCAGCATAGTCTGACTGAAGAGAACATCTTTCTAACTATGCATGAAATAAAACATACTGGTAACATAGCCGGCAGTTAGCGACTTCTTGATTGCCTAAAGCATGGGAGGTAAGGCTTAGAGAAATATCTATTATTCTTTGGGTAAAAAGGTTAAAAGCAATGAGTTTTGACACTTGACAGGAGACTGCCATGGTTTCAAGACTTTTGCAACGGTGACTGTCCACGCTTTGTTCTGGTTTCTGTTCCAACAGCTGCCATATTGAGAATCCCTTTGAAACACTGAATGCAACTAATTGTACACAGAGTTTTCAGGGAAATATTTGACAAAAATTATGTCCAAACTGGTGAAAGGTTCCTCAAGAGTTCCCCAATACTTGATGCAATTTGAGAAAAAAGTCCTATTGCAAAAAAGCTGCTTGTCGTTTGGGTCTTCAGTGATGGCAGCTATGGGCATGTTCAAAATTCAAATTATACTCTCTCACTTAATCCATGATCTGGATCTTCTTTTAGGATAGGTGGAGCTGTGCCGACAGTATTCTCCTATTTTTCGGAAGTCCTTGCTCGGGAGAAACGAGGTGAACACCTGAGTTGGCTCTGTATGTTTTGGATGATTGGTGGCATCTATGCTTCTGCAATGGCTTGGGCAATAATTCCTCATTATGGTAAGAAAAACATCTCCTTGTGATTTGTAGCTCTTCTAGTATGAAGATAAAGTTCCTGAAATGTAGTTTAAAGAGGGGACTTCATGTTTGTTCTCAACCCTGCTTTTAAGAAGAAAATTGTTTATTGATTCCTTTTTATAGAAATAATGAGAAGAGATTGTACCCTAAATAATAAACAATAGGTTAAAAATTGCAAAACTTAGCCAATACCCATGTACCTGAATGCATGAAAACATAAGTGGTGTTATTGTTGAACCTGGAGAAGATAGGTGATGTTGTGAATGCATCAGAGGAAATAAATTTTAAATTGCTGGATGTCAAATTTCTGCTCAAGTTGTTTGTTTGATGCAGAGATAAAATGTCAGTTATACTGTCTTGAGAAAGAAGGGTAAGAACTATCTTAATGTTTGCAGCACTAGTTTTGAATATAAAGCTGTGCTGAATGTTTCATTCTTAATAGAACTTTTTTGTGGTGTAGAAATAGAGAAATTGAACAGAATACACTTAAATGCTGTAGGAGCGAACGAGGGCAAATAAGGCAGAAAGCTTGCAATGGCTCAAGTTACGCACAAATGGAATATAAGCCACTTTGTGAAAGAGCTCTCCACTGCCTGACATGGTTAAACGTTATGTGGAGGTGCAGATTCAGTTCTTAGTCTCTTGGGCTTGGCTTTCAGAAGAGTGAAGAACTCACAGGTCTCCAGGGTCGGTGAGACTACTCATGGGTTCTTAAAAATCAGCTGCTGCAAGCACTTCTTCTTGGCACTCTCCAAGGCAAGTAAAGCAGCATCGTGAGTTAGCTGGCATCCAAAGCAGCTTTCTTTAGCCAAGCAATGAGGTTTATTGCAGCTCGATTGTGCAAGAAAGGACAACTTCATAAGGTTTGCCCAAATTAGTTGGAACATATAGCAAGCAGTTATGCCCAGAAATAATTTATAATCATGCAGCCTAATCAAATAACTAGACTGTTGCATTAAAATTAGTTTTAGAGTCCAATACATACAACCTGAATCAATGTTTTCAACCTTGTCTTTTGGCTTTGAATAGCTGGAATCAAAGAGAGAAAGTTTTGCTGACAAAGCGCACTGTGGACTTTTTTTCTCAAATGAGTAAATTCCACTGAATGACAAGTACTTTCTGCTTTCCTTTGGATCTTTATTTCCTTTATCTTTCAGTGGAAAATGCAAGCATTATGATAGACAGATTTACAGAGGTTGTCTAATTTAATTGTAGAATTTTTACATAACTCAATAACCTTTACTGAGGTGCTTTTAAAGTGTCACATGGCAGTATATTTCAGTGAGTCATAATACACTTCCTTACACCAAAGCAGTGGCACTAGAGAGAAAAATTTTCTTCTTTCTTTTCTTTAGCAGTGGAAAAATATCAGCAACAAAAAGCTATGCTGCATAGATTTTTGTGTGTGTGTGTCCTTCTGCAAAAATATTTGTGGAATCACTTAAGACAAAATAATGTAAAAAACAATTTTAAAAGTGAGTATTCTTCAGTATTAGCTGTGTAATTTGCTCTCTGTACAGTATATTAAGGAAATTTGAAATAACCAAAAGGAAGGTTAAAAAGCAAGCTATAAACAACAGAAGCAAATCTTTCTCACAGGAAAAGAAGTGGATTTACACATCGTTTTGGCAAACAATGTCTTTATGGGTTTTGATGAGGTCTTAAAATTGCATTCACTTTTTGTTACATTGTCAAGTTTAAAACCTGCATCTTAGTTCATAGTAGAAATGTGGAATCATCCTAGCTCAGAATCCAGGGGCAAATTGCTTTGTTGTTATGATGCTGTGCTGAGCTCTCAGGCGTTGCCAAGGTGTTCCAGAGCAAACCCTGCTAGGATACTCAAAAGAGCACAGTGTCACATTGCTGTACCGTCCTGGAAACACTCCAGGTCAGGCAAATACCAGTGCAGAACTTTGCGCCATTCAGAAGGAGACTTTTGTAGTGGTATTTTCTCTTTTGCAATTTCTGCATGGTTTCCGTGGAATTATTTTGCCAGAATTAAGCAAAGATACAGATTTTTCGCCAGATCACTTCATTCACACGTCCTTCTCATTATTCACATCTCCACTGACTAGGAAGCAAAACATAATTATAAACAAAGCAGCTCAGCTGCTTTTATGCCTCATTTATATAGTCCATAGGGGTTTCTGAGCTCTTTGCTTCTCACATGAGGAGTAAACAGAGCTGATTTTTCCCAGCTGAACTCAAAAGTTATTCAACAGCAATGAATGAAGTTGCATCTGTTGAAAAGCAATAGACTGCCATTAGGCATAGTGAATTTATTCTTAAATGAAAAGAAAAATACCAGGCAAACAGGGTAGAATAATTTCATACATTTTTTCGCTCCCTCTTTTATAAAGATAGTCCTTTCATTTGTACTGCCTCTTATATAAGCCACTTTCTGAAGTCCTAGGTTCACAGCCGGTATACACTCTATAGCCTAGGGCAGCCAGTGAAGCTATACAACATATAGCTCTATCTTTCTGTGTGAAAACAAAGATTATGTTCTCTATATTTAACAGTTTATCTCTGTTTCTGTTCAAGCAGCACAGAAGTGTCTGAAACCTTAGTAACTGTCTGAAACACGAAATAAAGGAAAGCTAACAGTTGTGTTGACATCAGCATATTGATAAGAGAGGAATCAGTGTGCTGTGGTACTGCAGTGGCCACGTATGGAAAGGCTAATATCATCTGGAAGATAAGCATCTCTCTGTTAGGGCTTCTTGAATTCTATAGCGGTTGGCCTTTCTTTAGAAATTGAAAATGGATGTAAACTTGTTCAGGGTCTCTGAAAGAGTTCAGGTCATGGAGAAGACATTATAAGAAACATCTGCAGAGAAATGTTTCTAATTGCTGCTGATTAACAAAGTCCCAGATGAGGCTCCTCAAAAGAAATTGGTTTATGTACTACGTAGATCAGGCTGGATAAGAAGGATAATTACTGTTTTACAAATAATTTTGCAAGTGCAATTTTAATTCACCATGTTTCAAGGTACATTGGTTCAAAAACTGTCAAATATGTGTGCATCAAATGTGTTACGAATTCATTAAAAGGTTCGTTTTTCAAACAACAAAGAATCTTAAGAGTGAGAAATTACATTTCAGTTTGAAATCTAGGTAGTAATATATTACCACTTTGTAACACCAAATTTATGTGTTAGTCTGAGGAAAGAATCAAAAAGAATTATGCCAAGCCTTTCTAGCCATTTTACTCCTATACTTAGTTCTACAAAAAAATATTTTGCCTGCTATACTGTAGCAGAGGCATCCACAAAACAGACGGCAGTAGCTACCTGAAAAGTCCAGATTTATTGCAATCAGAGTTGCCCAGCACTCTGACAGACCAAAGTTAATAACAAGTTCAGATGTCAGTCAGGAATATACTGCTACACAACAAATTCCTAAACTCTAAGGAATACTCTTTAAGAAAGATGGACCCGAATGTGTGCTCACTCACTCAGAGAAGGGAAAATATCCCACTAAAGGGTACTCAAAAACCAAGGGGTCACTCACCCAAAAGGGGCGAGGATTTACTCGAGGATATCGTGAAGAAATACTCACTCCCGAAGTGGGGGGTGAGAGCTCACTCAATCCCAGGAAGTTTCCTTGGCCAACGTCCAGAATCAAGGGGAGAGTCCCCTACTGTAAAACCTGCTGCTCAGACGAGGGGCAACTCAGTTTGGGAGCAGGGCTCCTTTTTACCCTAGCTGAGTGTGAACTGTGGTCATTCTGATTAGTTGGTGATGAGCACAAAACAAAGGCAAGCTAAGGGGGCCTCACTGTGAGGCCCCAGGTCATAGATCTGAGAGACATCCCTAGTCGAGTGTGAACTGTGGTCATTCTAATTAGTTGGGGATAAACACCAGACAAAGGCAGGCTAGACCCTGAGGTACCAAGTAATAGCCCTCCGGGGGTGAGCTGATCTTTATCAGATGTTTGGGCAAGCCCTGGTCTTTGTCAGGTCCTTGTCACAGGAGCTGTGCCTGCAGTACATACGCATGTATTATTTTAAAAATCAGTCTTGGTTTTTATTGTACCATATATCCAGCCTAAAAATCAGGGAAAGCTGGATAAGGATTTCAGTGTATTTAACCTATCCATATTGGTATTCTCTGTAGTTTTATGTTTTGCATATGTGATGTGTATACAAGCCTTTTCTGGCTTCATTAACTACAGAAAAAACTTTTGAAATTCAGAATATTCCATAAAATACTTTGCTTAGTGACAAACATATATTTATCTCATTGATTGGTAAGTCTTATTCCTGAACAAGAAGGGGAATACATGACTGAAAAAAATTAGATTACAAGGCATGGAACAGGATGGTGCAGGTGTCCAGGCTGCTACAGCATAAGCTGCACTTCAAATCTGAAGCTTTTTCCACAGTCTAAACTCCTATTTACCAGGCGAGAGAGGAGACAACCTGTCAAATGGCTTTAGTGAAGAAGTGTTCATGGTATGATCAGAGGCAGAGATATTACTTTCATTTATCTCCATAAAATTCCAATTAAATTAGGCTAGATTGTTCACTAAAAGACTACAAAATTAATAATAGAACCAAGGAATTAGGAAACATACTTTCTAACACACTCAATGCAAAAATCATATTTGAGCCTTTAGTCTGAACATTTTATTCAGACCAGTGTAATCACACTGCATAACAGATCTTCATCTAAACTATTCATTTTTCATCAGCAGAGTCTTTATTCCACTTAACTGATGACCAGCTGTGTTCATAAGAGAGGTGTTTAGCACCATTCAGGGAACACAAATTTTGGGGGTAAATAAGTGGAAGAGGAAAACTAAGGAAAAAGAATTCAATTTCATTATTTCTCTCTAAGTGTAAGTAGGGAAGTATTTGTTCACTGTTTAAGGAGATTTTTCTATTGCATCTGCGAACAGCTGATATTTTGACCTGTGCCTGAAAGAGGACAATTTAGAAAAGACATTTCTTCTCCAGTCATTAGAATTACACTGGAGAAAGGCATTTTTTAAATGATTTTTTAAAACTTTTTTTTAAGATAAGAACCATTTTACAGCAACACAGAACTTAAAAATGCAGACATAGAAGTGTCCAAATGATGGACTCACTCTTGACTCACAAAACATGGTATTTAAAAGATTGATGGTAACTTCTGTTTTTAAAATCTTAAATTACGTCTCCTACTGGAAATCTTGTATTCTTTTCCTGGTTTGTAAAATATATTTGCTCCTACTTTTCTCCAAAGATCTTCACCTTTCACTTTTCTTCTGCCAATATCCTTAAATGCATTTAAGTGGCAGAAACTGGGATTTAGTTTAGATAGGAAAGAAGTTGAGTTTTAAATACGGATGTAATAAACTGCAAATACGGATGTAATAAAATGTAAATAACATAAACTGCCAAATGCAGTTACAGAATCTCTATCACTAGTGGTTTTTAAGGGCACATCAAACCACAGACTGTCCTCAGTGGTTTAGGACCATGCTAAATTTATCAAACCTATTCCTGGAGACCTGTTACCCGTCTTAATTCTATTTCCCATAAGTAGGTAAGTCTGTTCATAGGCACAGGAGTCCATAAATGTCTTCTATTTCTAGCCAAATATAATTGCCATTAAAGTGGACCTGTCTGTTTTTCTTTTGAATAAGTGGCTGCGAAGTGGCCCAGAAAAAAAAAAAATCTCATTTTGTAGGAGAAGATTGTTAAGGTGAAGCTGATGAATTAGCTTCAAAAAGTTAACTCTACTGTCAGTCAAAAAGATATTTTTGTCACCTTTTTGGTAGTTTTTGTAATATTTTCAATTGCCATGGTTGCTTTGTTCTTGGGCCGTCCAGTTAACGAGATAAAACAGAGATAAAAAAGGTAAACATGTCTTCAAAACTGCAATAAAATTCCCTTCTGTGTGAAACTATATTGTAGTGGAATAGGCAAGGAGGTAGGCAGAGCTGCATGCGGCAGCTGTGCAGATGAGGCGGTGGAGAGCTCCTGGCTCGCTGTGCAACCCAGAGCATATACCACACCAGGCGGTGTTAACCTCATAGCTTGCTGCAGACTAAACTGAGAACACGATGGAGTGCATCTGTTCGGTGGCAATGAAGTCAGGAAAAGCTTTTAACTCCCATAGTCTGTCTTTGTTGTTGTTGTTGTTGTTGGGCTAAAGGGTTTCTCAGTGGTACATGGCAGCAGGCAGCAGGAGTATTGGGATAAAAAATCATATCCTGATACTATGTATTACCGGTGTGCTTATAGGGTATGGCGAGTACTTGATAAGCAATAAAAGCAGAAGAATCTTAGGAGCCATCCTTCTTCTAGCACTTCTGATGAGCAGAACTGGATCCTTCTGACTGATGGGAGCTGCAGGTCTGGATGTACGGAGATTTCAGTGTAGCCTGCTGATCTCGTCCTGTTACAGGGAGACAGAGTTACTGCGTTAGCAAAGTGGAGTGAAACAGTTGTACTCTTCTGTGGCAATGATTATTCCGAGATGAATGCTGTGAAACAATTGTTCCCCAGTACGTAAATGTTACAAGACATTGTTTAGACAATATAAGGAAAAAGTGGAGCTTTTGATGTTTATCAGCATTTCTTTTTATAGAAATTAAAAGGTTAACAAATGGCTTTGTAACTAAGATAAAGGGCTAGAAGCCACATGCTAGCAGCATATACAGGCTACAGTTTTTTCAACAGTAACTGGTAAACTTGGGTATCTCAAAGGTTTAGGTCAGGATTGTACCCGGATGAGTTCAGAAAATTCTTGACTACTTTGAAAAATTAGGTTCTTAACTTTGTTATTACTTGTCTGTAAAAATTACTCTGTTCAGATTACACAGATTATTATCTGTAAAGCATCTTTAGACACAATTCATCTACTCAAATCTATACACTTCAAAGTGCCAAAGTTGATGGTGAATGCTGTTATTTTTACAGATACCACTGCATTTCAAATTTTTCTCGTAGCACTTCTAAATTCTGAAATGTGTGCTAGAGTTAGGTCTGAGCATCAGAGGAACAGTTTGATTTCACTTACGGCTATTTCATCAGCGGCTCCCAGCATTTCCTCAGCAGCACGGTTGCCAAGCATCTTCTTATAAATATATTATAAATCATGGTTTCATCTTCGGGAAAGTATCACCAAGTTTCTCTTTCCC
>NW_010405724.1:53016-55580 GCF_000710305.1 Buceros rhinoceros silvestris | reverse complement strand
CCCTCCTTCCTTTGCTGAAATCCGCAGAGGGGAATTTGACTCTCTGATGCAGTGCATCCATCCAGTCAAAAGACTGGGATGTGCTTACATGATTTATGATAAAAAAGAACCACACTTGACTGATTTTATAGTGCTGCGTCACTGTGATTACTGTGCCCAAAACAACTGGGAAAAGAAATTATACTTGAAGATTATATATCTAAAAAGATTATTTACTTCAGTTCCTTGTATGTCAACACTTGATTAATGTGAGTTGAAAAGGAACAGCAGTTATATGATGGCTATTTGGTTTCCTTGTTCAAAGCTGGAACATGCTGAAATAAGACACCATCAATGATTTAGACGTGCAAGAGGTGCATCGGTGATGTTTTCTTCAATCTTGCAGAAGGCAAATAAGAGAAAAACATAATTAGCTGCAAAGGAAAAAGGAATAAACTGCTTACTGATGGTAAGACAAAAAGTAATGAGCTGAAATTTTTGTCAAGGGAAGGTAGTATAGGTAATGAAAAAGACTTGAATGGTGTGTTAGTTAAGCATCTGAACAAAACTGCCACTGAAGTAATGAAATATCAGTTACTGTAAGGTTTTAAGAACTTATTTTGAGAACATTGTAGAGGTGATCGTTGGTTCTGATTTGGAACAAGTGGATGCGCTCGATGCTCCCTCAAGGTCCCATGCAATCCTGTTCTCAGGTTACTATTAAATTCATACTACTGCACCAGAAGGTGCTGGAGTAGCCAGAAAAGAGCAAATGAAGAAAACAAAGACAAAAGAAAAAAAGAAAAAAAAAACAACCAAAGACCTTTCCAGAAGGGGGGAAAAAAATAAAGAAAGGAACAGCACTGTAACTTCCCAGTGCACGTAGGAAAACGTTCGTCTATCAAACTATTCTAGATGGTATTGCCAAATTTCTACTAATTTCTACCTCCACTGGTAGAAAGAGAAGTTAAAAAGTTGATCCTTCTCTAATCTTGAAAATTCTGGACTCTAATTTAAAAACCATTATTGTTCTTTTTTCAAACATTTTCCTAGTAATCTGCCTTTTCATGGTGGTTCAGAACTAATCCAAGCCATGGTAGCAGCTGTTTTGGAAAAAAGCTGAGCCCAAGGCTCCATTTTCTATTACCCGGTAGCTTCTGTTCTCTCCAGAAGATCGATGAATTTTATGTCATCCAGAACAAAGTTGCCAAAGAAGGTGGCCTGGGGAAGAGCCGTATGTGTCTTTTCTCAGTTATAAAAAGCTCCTGAATACACTAATGCAGAATTTTGAATCAACCAATATTGTGATTTTGGTTTCTTTAACTTGGAGGAAACATTTGATCCAAATTTTAATCTCAAGAGCAGCTCTTCAGTATTACCTTCTCCATACAGTTGACTTTTTGACATATCTTCTGTCTTCGGAAGTCATAAATCTGTGGATACCTTAATCAATGAAAATTACCATTTGAGATTTAAAAGAAGCTGGAGCTTTGTTAAGGTTGAATCTGCATTTGCTATTTACTTGACTGTGTCAAGCTGAACTAATGGAATAGGTCAGACATAAAGGCATCTACTAATAATGCAACATCTGTTGATCTGTTTTGCATTCTACTAAGAGGCAAGATGATCCCGAATGTGCTGTGCTTCCCACCATACTTAGTGCACTTTCATTAATCTGCTATTCTACTGGCTGAAGCTATATCTATACTTTTTAAATCTGAGCTAAAGTGGGTATGAGGCAGTTTTAATGTTAACTTGAGTTATCAGCTCCTACTCAAGAATTGTTTTTCATTTGAAATAATCCTATGAAATTAGATTATTCTGAATGTATATACTTAAAAAAAACCCCTTCATCTTGGGGAACAAGAATGACAGAACACAGCAGAATTTAGAAAAACTGCTTATGCAAATCCAGCTAGAAAACCAAAACAAATCACTCTGTTTATCAGTTTGCTGTTTTCTGTGCCCTAATGCAGAGTTTTATATGGACATTTAAGTGTTTGTATTTGCAAGTTAGAAGCTTAGTAGCTTAAGTAGCTTTTAGCACATCTACTTAATGAGCGCTAAAGATGTTCATTAGCGAGCTTCAAATAGAACCTTCTCCTGGGCTCTTTAGATTGACTGTGAAAGAGAAAAAATGTTTATTGAGAGGTTCAGTGAAAAACTAGCAAATTACTTTGTGAGCAGGGAATTTATGAGGCCCAGTTTAACTAGGGGTTTCTGTCTGTTCCTGTGCTATCTGCTATAGGTGAACCTACTTTTGCAGGGGGATTGGACTAGATGATCTCCAAAGGTCTCTTCCTACCCTTACTGTTCTGTGATTCTGTGATTCTATGATGTCTCTCTGATCCTGGCTAGCCTCTTTCTATCCCCTCTTCCCCTATACCCTTAGAAGGCACCACAACAGTACTTCTAAGCTTCTCCTTGCTTTTTTGAGGTCCCTTTCCGCTGTAGACTCTAGAGTTGCCCTTTCGTGTCCTCAGCACAGTGCAGGAAGAAACACTCAATTTTCCAACACCCTCACTGCACTCCCTGCTTCATTATAGCCTTCCTCTGGTCTAGCTGCTGTTGAAATGTTTTGGTGT
>NW_010405724.1:52106-52822 GCF_000710305.1 Buceros rhinoceros silvestris | reverse complement strand
AGCCCCCAAGCAGGCTGCAGCATCCCTGAGGGACCACTGACTTCTGCTTTTTCCTCCATCTTCTGATGGGGTAGTGCATTTCACAACACTTTGGGGAATGTGATTATCTTTAAGATTATTTCTTCCTGTCGGATTTGATTGAAGAAGGTCAATGGCTTTAAACAATGCCGGTGGAGGAACTGACAGGCAGCCGAACAGACTGTTGCCATAAACAGCACTGTCTAATGCCATGAACACAATTTTCCACAGAAACCATAGTAATAGTCAATCATCTTATGGTAGTAAAGCATCAACTCCTCAGCCTTAGTTTTAATGAAAACTCAGTTTCACACAATTAATTGGCCTTGAGTATAAATTAACAAAAATCACATCCAAGTTAATGAAGCTACCTTAGAAGTGCGGCCAGTGGCTGTTAGAAATGTCTGTAGTGGCAGGCATAAGCCTTGCTTTTCACTTCCAGAAACAAGTAAAAAACTAATCTGATGAGATTTCTTCTTTGTTCAAACTGTTAAAGACAAAAAAAAAAGCTGCTGGTTTTGATTGGTCTATAACAGATGAAAAATTCAGGTGATTTGTACAGATGGGCAAAAGAAGAGCTCACTGGTCTTACTCTATGATTATTCAGATAGAGTAATATACTAATTTTCTCTGGAATATAGTGCAGCAGTACAAATCCAACAGCCACTCTTCCATATTATTTATTGGCTTTTTAAAAT
>NW_010405724.1:39833-52012 GCF_000710305.1 Buceros rhinoceros silvestris | reverse complement strand
TTTGCTCGAAAATATAGTGCAGCAGACAAAACCCACCAGCCACTCTTCCATATTATTTATTGGCTTGTAAAACTGACTTCTCTGAGAGAGTTAGTGATTGTCCCTTTAATAACAGTTTCTTTTTACTTCAGTAATGTATTATACCTATGCATTTGATATACAACCATAATATAATTTTTCAGTTTACAGTGTGTTGCCTTTAAAATAACACGATCAGTTGCAGAATGGCATTGACCTTCTTTTTTGGGAAGTTTGTTTATATATTTCCTCAAGAAAAAAATGTTATTTTTGAAAATCATACCTACTTCAGTGTAAGTAATTCTATCAAGGTGTATTCAACTGAGTATCTGAATACAGCATCTGACTATATTGTTTCTGCTCATATTTATAAGGGGAGAGACCTGTACCAATACTCAGGAAAAAAAAATTATCTCCTCCCCTGTAGTGTTCATGTACTTAATATTCCCAAAAAACCCTGTATTTTTGCACTTTCCAAAGATGCCAGCAGAAAACAGTATAAAATGAGCAGAGAAATAGCAAGATTTGATAGTGAGGGCACTGGGCTGAGGTTTCAGTTCCCAGTCTCCCCAGCTTTGATGCTGAACAAGGTGAGTGTTTTCTACCACCCTCTGTTCCTCTCTTCCTGTTTGACTATCTATTTTCTTGTTTCCTTTCTAGTTCAGGGGCTATTTGTTTTGGGACATTGAAAGTTTTGGGCCCCCTACTACTTGCTTCCTAAAGGTAGTATTGACATATAATAAAAAAGTGAGGAATTGTAGATGAAGCGATCAAGGTGAGGCTTTTAGATTGTTTTATTTTCCCACAGGAACCTTATGTATTTCAAACTGATAGAACCATCTGATTGCTTCACGATATCTGGATATTCTGGACACTGCAAGGAAGTCATGAAGCTTTATAAAAGGAAAAATGTAATATAATGCTCTTTATTTCATGTATTGTGTTTTACTTACGCCCTTTGATAATTACATTTCAAACACTGTGACTGTCTCTCCATAGACAAAACCCAACCCCTCCCGCCACCACCACCCCTTGAACAGCTATGATAGATTATAACTGAGGGTCGTTAGTACCTCATTTGTGAGTTCAAATAATACTTATACTGGAAGCATTTGACCAAAGTTTGAATTCAGGACTTCAGACCCATGCTTCACAGTGTGTATGGAAAATCTCCACATTCTCAGCTGACCAGGTTTGTTCAGCTGACTGCTGTTTGGATTAGAAGATAATTCTTAGAATGCACATCTGATCTAATTATTGGATCACATAAACTGCCTGTTTAGTCTATCTGTCTCTCTCTCAGAGATAGGATATGGCTCCTTTACGTTTAAAATTCAGAAAAAGATAACTAAAAACTTCCCTTACCAAAAAAAAAGTTAAAAGAGGCTTGAATCACTGCATTGAAATGCTCATTAAAAAAAGATTTTTCTTGCAACAACTTTCAAACAAATAGAATATAATAGAGTGAAATTTTGAAAGAGTTTCTTGAATTGTATAGCTGTTCTGTCGTTACACTGCAGCAACATGCGAAAGGTAAAGCACCTGCCACTGGTAAAAGACACGTCCTCTCTGTATTCTTCAGAAAATGTTCCAGCATTTCAGTGACGGTTTTGCTGGTAAGTTAGGTTAGATAAGAAGGCCCCATTTTCTTTTCATAAACTGCAACGCCTTTTTCTGATTGTCTTTCTTGATTAATTGCTTCTCTGTGAGCCCATCATTTAAATATCCTTAGTCCAGAAGCACATAAATCACTGGAAGTCCTGGACCTGGACAGCAACACTTAGATTTTCAATTAGCTTCCACATTTAACAGCTGCTGTGACAACAACTTGTCACACCAAATGTAGTGCATTTTGTGAGCTCAGAGCTCTGGGTAAGCTGTGGAGGGCACCACACAAAAATACGTAGATACGATAGTATCTGTGTTTTGCATATTGGTAGGACAACAGATTTTGTTGCAGAGAAGTGTTTTCTTTCAGACTTGGTTCATAATGACTACTGCACAGGGCATTTAGCAACCTTACGTTGTCTAATTATGAAAGTGGATTTTGTTTGCTGTTGATGATTTACTGTACTCTTTAGCACTATCCAAACAGATGTTTCGAAATTTGTACACAAACCATTCTCAGTTCTTAACTAGGTGTAGTGAAATAATGGAAACCACTAAGTACAAGTAGGAGACGAGCGGTAGAAACTGTAACAAGAAGTAAGAAGTCATACAAACTTCCTGTTCAGGTCATACAAACAAAATTTAAAGCACCTTTTAGTGACATTTGATTGCACAGTCTCAGTGTTGACACTGACCATGATATTTTTAAGCTCTTACAGAGGCATCTTTTAACATGTGCTCTCCCCAAATTTGTTTTGCATTGCTTGCTTCTGTTGCCTCACTGGAAAGCATGAGATGACCTTTTCTTCTTAGACTCAGGAGCCTGTGAGTTAGATGTTGTCAGAGTCGTGGCCAGCAGATTTTGCGTCTTTGTTTTGCCTTCACTGAACAGCTGCACCAGACCCAAGCAAGGACTTTGCAGAACTGCCTGAGTACATAAATCTCTGGGGCCACTGACTCAGTCAGTCAGTTAGTCAGATCAATTATGTGCTGTAGTGCTTATAATGAGCTTTTCAGTGGTATCAGCTAAATATTAACCCTTGGTGGCCTATTCTGGGTTGTTTTTTTTACTATGTGAGTCGTTAGAACATCATCTTCCCAGTTCTGCCATCCTCATTTCACATTGGACTATAAAGTAAATGCAGTGTAATTATCTACTATATCTTATTCCTATTGGAAAAATACAGTTTAATGTTAATGCCCACTTTTCATCTGGTTGTTAAGCTAAGGAAATTCATAAACAATTCTTTGATTCAGTTTACTTTCCAGATGCTGCCAGCTATTGCTGTGATTTTCAATAGTGGAGATTTTGTAAAATGCCTCTTGGCTATATGCCCATAAACATAATAAAAGCAAACTCATCCATAGGCCCTACTTAGACACTACACATCCATTTGGAAAACATCTAGTAGTAATTAAATTCACGACCTGATGCATCCCAGCACCACTTTTGTTTTTTTCTGACTCTGTAGCATTACAAGGGCATTGGGAAGATTGCAAATGTTCCAAGCACTTGCAGCAAGCATGGGTTTCCACAGAACTGACTCCATATGCCATATGAGTCCCAGTACCTCTACTTACTAATAGATGTAGATATATATCAGACATACATATATAAGAAGATATATACAGATATAAGAAGAACATTTTTCCAGTCCAATTTAGATGCAGAAATGTGGCAAACCCAGCCATTTATAAAGAAATTAAACACTTGAGCTTTTGATTACAAATCACAGCCCTTTTCAAGTTCTGCATCTGAACCCTGGACAAAATTTGACCTGTGCCCATCTGCGTTTAATTGCTAGTAGGCGTGGACAGTTTTCTCTGAGTAAGGGTCATGAGTGCACATAAGGGAAGTGCAGAATATTCTAGCCTGGAGTATGCATATTTACTTAATAATTTCAATTGCAATTGTATGCATGGTGTTTCTCATTTTAAATTTCAGAAATTCAATATTAACATAAGTTTTAAGAAAGTTTTTTGCACTAGTTTGCATTTTATACAGTACGAGGTAGAGAGGAAGAAAGACTTTTTGAGGATGTATGTCACGGGCTAGAGCTGGGTGGCCACTAGACGAATGACAGATGCTCTCTATTAACCTCTCTCCCTTCTCAAAGGAGAAGAGAAAGGAAATAAGGGAGAGAGACTTATGGAGTGGAAAACAAAACTAAAACTACTTTAATGAAAATAGTAAAAACAAAATTATATATACAAATATCTATAATACCAATACTGAAGTCCCAGCACTACTGGGAAAGTCCCAGACTGGACTCCAGGGCAGAATGGGAACCAGTTTCAGGAGCTGGCTTCTGGAACTGGATTCCAGAATGCATAGATCGGAATCAAGGCAGAATGGACAGAGTCCTCCTGGGATGCCAGTCATGGAAGAAGAGAGCTTGACCCTTGTGATCCCTCATCTTTATACCAAAGATGACGTCTGTGGGATGGAACACCTTGTTGGTCAGTGTAGGGTCACCTGTCCTGTCCACTCCTCCCTGCAGGTGCAGCCTCTCACTCACTGCACCCCCACCGTGGCACACAGGATTTAGCAGTGACCTGGGTCTGCACAGGAGCAAGTGTAAGCAGGAGCCTTTCTGCAGACCAGTCCCTATCAGTAACTGTAAACATCCAGCGTTATCACTTGTAGAAGCAGACACTGTCTCCAAAAATACACCGTTAACTTCGGAAGGTGCCGTTACTGAGAAGAGGCTGAGCTGGAAAGTAAAATCAGTGAACAGAATTAGTTCTGTCCTAACTCAAACTGGTACAATGTACAAGTAGAATGTTTTAGAAATACTGATTTAAGGTCTAAGCAGAAAATTACAGGTTTGCCCTGGAAAATTTTCAAAATCTATGTTCGTTACCCAGGACTGTGACGAGTGAGGATATATGCATTTCCCAAGGAGTATAACGATATTTGCATTCAGAATGAAGACACATAGAGGTCATTTGGGCTTGATTCCTGGTAATAGCTGGCTGAAGTCTGGCAAAATTACTTAGGACAGAGTCAAAACTCTTAATGGTAACCACAGTCAAGACAATGCAATTCTGTGTTGAAGTGCTTTGAGATTTGTAGGTTTCCAGCCCTGTAGGGTAAGTTGCATTGTGTTTGTATTCAGAATTGCTAAGGAGCAAAATTGGATTCTGCATAGTGGTGGCCAGGTGGAGATATTTACATCAGCATGACATCTTAGCAAAGCGCATTTCTATTATTTCTCCTAGTTAGAGAATAGAGAATTCTAAGCTGCCAAAGTTAAACAAATGAATTAAACAAAAGAAGTAGAGGACTGCAGGTTCGTCTCCACTCCTCATCAGTGACATCCTTTGTTCCTTTTATTTAAGTAGAATGCCTTGCTTTTAGCCCCTAATTTCATGCAGTGTAACATCGATGGGTGCAGTCAAGAGTTTAAATCTGGGAATCGACTTAGGAAAGCCTCACAAAGCTTGTGATGATCCCACATCAGCTGAGCACCTCTCCAGGGCAAAGCAGATATTGGAGAACAACTCTAATTCTCTTAGGAATGAGGTGCAGGTATATCAAGAAACCGTGCAGAGGGATTTGTACAAATTTGATGTTTATACTTTCCTTCTCCCCTTACGGGGTGATGGCTCTGCATTTCATGTCATTGTCTGTCTTTCTGTATTTTGACAGTGCAGTCTTCTCCCAAACTCTGTATATTTTGGCTCTGATTTTTCTCTTATTTTCATGCCTCTTGTGTTATTGAGATCTTGCAGAAGTGAGTTAAGATTTAATCTGTGTGTTCCTTTTCCTATTTTATCGATAGGGATGCAGCATATAAATGCACAGAAAAGCACCATGAAACACTGCAGATTGCCAATAAATCACCATGTCATTGGATGACATTAGGGAGAGTGGTGGCTTGGAGACTAACCGAAGTGAGAAAACAAACATGTGTACCTCTGTGTAAGAGAAATAACTTGGGAGGGACAAGAATCTTCATCTCCTGTCAGCTGGTATGCTGTCAGCTGACTCTTAGAGCTGCCTTCAAACCAGAATGTTTCCTGCAAAGTGCACTTAGACAGGATGATTTTTTCTTCTTTTCTTTTTAAAGTGCTTTTTGTATATATGGGTACCCATTAAAATTTATTTGTTTCAGTGCTGCTTTACATAAGTAAAAGGTAAGTTTTCCAGCTCTTTGAAGTATACAGGAGTCGTCATTATCTTACCTTTTCCAGTCACATAAAAAGTGCAGAAGAGGCAAAGCCAATTATGAAAATGCCATAAGCTGCCTTTTGTGAAAGCTCTGCTACTCTTTGGCCACTGTTCGTAATAACTATTGCATCTTTGGAATAATCCACTGAAGGAGAGAATATGGGGTGAATATGTAGAAAATGTGTAATGGTCAATTTATTTTGCAAGTCCTTTCTAGTTCTGTATAGCTTCTCTTCTGCCCTGTAAGACTTCAAAAAATGTGAACTGCTAATGAGTGATTTTGACTTATTCGTGTCTCTGTTTTATTTAGTTGGCTCAGTATCCTTCCCAATAAAGAAAATCGAAGTGGAAGAATAGCTTCCTTTGTTGAAATCAAGATACAGACACACTATTCCTATTAGGTTCAGTACGGACAACAACCTACTTCAAGTTGTTACACGTATTCATATTTCTCTAGCTAGGAAGGCAAGTGAGTTCCTGACTCCCTAATCATAAATAGGCCACTAATTAAACATACTTCATCACATCTAACAGATGCCAAGATCAGACAGATGACATGACCAGGCTGTTAGGTACGTGCAGTTCTCTTACTAGGAGCTGCTGCTTCAGTTCTTTCATATGATTACATCTGTTCATCTCTTCTGTCATTTTAAAGATTAACTTCTTGCCTGTATTGGCTGCTGTGAGTCATACCATCTTGAATACAGCCATGCTTCAGGATCAAATAAAAGTCATATTTCAGATAGACGATTGCAATCCATGAATGCAATGACTTACAAGCTTCCTTTGTCTTTTTCCCCCAGCATTGCTAGGTATTCTGATTTGAAAAGATTTTAAAATTTCTTTTATATCAGGCCTGTCATAGATATATTATCATATCTGGAACAAGGGAACCATCCTAACAGCTCTACATCCTGCACAGAGTATATGTAAGGTTAAGAAAGGCTGACATACCATTACAAAACCTTGAACTTTGGGCATGTGTCCTACCATACCCTGCCTTCTTACACCAACAGCCCCATCCCCTGCTACTGAAACCACCAATCACAAGCCAGCAGATATTAGAAACATTTTAAAAGTGGTTTATTACTATTCAGAGGAACGGCAGCTGGCAACCTCACCTGAAGGACTACAGTGCCATGCACTGGATACAAAAGTTGTGTCTCATGGTGTTAGAGAGTATGTGATATTAATAATCCCATGTGATATTAATAATGTAATCACAGGGAAGATAAGCATTTTGCTTTGTGTTACTGGAATGTCACATTAATACAAGTACAGAATAATTCTGAAAATATTAGTTCTGCATTTGTTTAGAAACCATGTATTTCACTCAATCTTGTAAAAAAGTGTAACTGAGTTTCCTCAGCTGTATAACTTACCCGAACTATTTCTTTTCGGTTTCAGTGATGTTTTACCATTATTATAATCAGTACCACTAAAATACATGGGCTCAAACCCTGAATGTCACTCACAATTAAACTTGGTAATGAATGTCAGAATAGGCTAAATATCAGTGCAGTAATAATGCATTTCAGTGCTGCTGGCTGCAAAATATTTCCAGTCCTCCTTATCTGGAGATTTGGGAAATACTCAACAAAACAACATCGTTTAATAGTAGAAGTCTTTCTGCGGGAATTTTTTAAACTTACTATTTGCATTAAGTGTGGTATCAGTGCCACCACGTGGCAGTTTACAGCAACCACATGTCTTCATTACTGGAAATTGTTCAAATTTAAAACATGAAAAATTGAGGGTAGAAAGCCGAGTTCTGGGCAAAGAATATGTAGTGAAACAGAAATAAGAAAAGTTGTAAAATTATATAAAAAAATAGAAGAATCTATCGAGTCTATGAATTCCTATAAATTCCTTAGCTTTCTTTTTCCTCCACCCCTAATTTTAGGGATATTCTTGCATCTATTCCCTACTTTCATCTACCAAAGGACAGAAGTTTATGCAAACTTGACTTTTGACAATTTCTGATACTGCCATAAATCCAGTTGTTCCGATTCCTACTGAATGACTAACAAAATTGTTATCAAGAATGGTGGGCCTTTAGCTAGCCATGCCATAAAATCCCTATATTCAGTTAGGCTTTCTTGGCTCACATCAGTCTCTTAGAAAGGTATTTCACAACTTCATTGCTCTGACATTTGGAAACCTTTCCCTTGCCAGCCAGTATGTATACAAAGCCTGTAAGCACCCGTATTTTTCATTGCCCACATCACACTTTAGTGTAACCCATAATTATGGATTTGTAGAGAGCTCTCATGCTCTCTTTCAGTCCTCATTTTGAAAAGTGAGGAAAATCATCCCCGTTAGTCTGCTCTCTAGTAGCCTAGCCACTGTAAGAGATGGGCCTTGTCCTTGAAGACACCCACTGTTTATCAGGTAATATAAATTCATAAAACATAGCATAATATGGACATGTTTATCTCTGTATTTATTCAGAAAGTCTGTGACAGAAATGCTCTTTTCTGTCCTTTGGACCAAGAACTTGTTAAAGTATCCTTTTAATTTATTAATATTATGGAGCAGACGAAATGCTTTGTTGAGAGGGAAGATTTTGTTGACATTGAATTCAATGTATAAATTAGTGATTAGGTATAGATTATCATCCTGTACATTTAGTTTTGCTCGGCTGCATAGTGCTGTGTTTCTGTAATCAGCACGAAGGTTGCTGCAGCAGCTTCAGATTCAACCATTGCAGGTTTTACATTGCTCTGCAGCACATCATTCCCAAGATGCTTTTGGGGCAAGTGTTTTGCAATTCATAAAACACTGGCAGTTGACACAGTTTTCAAGATTAATGACTCTTGAATATGGCATAGCCAGGGAGCAAGGGTGAAGTTTAGCTCTAGGTTGCTGTCAAGGGGTCTGAACTCAATTGTGTAGAGCTACTCTGTCTTTGCTATTGTTTCATAAATCAAGGAGGGGAGAAGCAAACACAGCCAAGAACACCATTCCGTTTGGTTTCAATACTTACATACAATAGGAATGAAATCCACTGTATGAGCTAAATTCAGATCTGCTCTCATAGCTCCATTTTCCAGATTAGCTCATGACCTAGGAAAATGGGATGCATTAAATGTAAGAATAAATCTGAACTTGCTCTGCGTTTAATATATATATTTGTTTTGCTGATCCAGTGCTGGTGCTGGAATAGACAGGAAGCAGCCTCAAGAAAACTGCATTGCAGCTGGCTTTTTCTCTATCAGTGGTTTCTTATAACCCTGACATTCACTATTACCTTTAACTCAGCCAATACGTTAAATCACAAGATGAATTGCAGCAGCTAATACAATACGTAAAGAAAAAGATGGATGTGAGAAAAAAAACCTCATAATGAATATTTCACTTGACATAGGCCTCAGGTATTTTGAAGACTAAAAAAATGGTTTTTAGGTTGTCAGGATGACAGCAGGACAAACTGTGCACTCACCGCTTCTAAGTGTAGTGTGGTTCATTTACATTAATAAATGACACCTTAAAATAAATTTTTATCACTGTTTTCCAGGACAGGCGACAGAGCACAAGATGTTGCTGTTGTTTTATAACAGGTATAAAGCCAGGTTGATTTCATTTACCGCGGAAGTGCCCTTTGTGCAGTTCAATCTCATAAAACTTAAAACAGAGCAGTGAAAGGCAGATTTTCTAAACATACCAGTGGCTCTGCGTATTTCTGAGGCAGTTTCTGATGACAATGGGAGCCAATACCTTGGCCACATTGTTCTGAAAAACAAAACACCCTGTCCTCTGCTGCCTTCCCGGTAGCACTAGCAGTTGCATGGCTGCCCAGCGAGTCAGGTCAGCTCACTGTTCTGACTGAAAATTAACTGAACCAAAAGGAAATCATTTTCTGAGTTCTATATCAGATGATTTTGTACTGTAGTTTAAAATATATAATGAAGGATGTGATTCTAATGATTACAGTAAAATGTGTACATAATATTTAAAAAAGGTTTCTAATTGTTTCATTAATTCACTGTAAACCTTTCCTTTTTTATTTCCTGCCCTTCCTAATTTGGAAGTATGCGCATATTATCTTTGATATTCCGTAAGATCAAAAGCTAGAATTTCACAAAAATCAGTAAAACCTGAACTTTTAATATGCTTTTTATATCCTTGTTTTGCTTGTATTCTTTGATTTTTAGTTTTCATTCCAAATTCTATTTTGGAATAAAGTTTAACATTAAGCCTCAGACAGCT
This sequence comes from Buceros rhinoceros silvestris, assembly GCF_000710305.1. NCBI lineage: Eukaryota > Metazoa > Chordata > Aves > Bucerotiformes > Bucerotidae > Buceros > Buceros rhinoceros. Next base: position 42,003 of record NW_010405724.1, on the reverse strand, counting down.
TCTTTTTGTTGGAGGGAACTTGGGAGGGAGCAGGTATGTTTACCTGGAGCCTTACTTAAAAAAAAAGTAATATGGTATTCTAAGATCATTGCCAGCACTCTCATTAATTTTACGTCTGACTTCCTGGCGTAAAGGTGGCAGGGCTAAATGAGGCTGTAGAGCAAGTGATGTCATTTTAGAAACACAGGTTTGTAGGAAACCAGAAAATAACAGGTTCCCAGGTCTGCATATCAAAAAGGTTTCACCAAGCTGTTGATAAAGGTCACAAAGAAATCATGACTGTATTTTTCAGATGATAACAAGTGAGCACTTTAATATGAGAATGGATTTTTTTTTCCAAGAATACAGTTATCATCCACAGCATGAGATCTTTAAATTCCAAAATACGCTATACATTTAACAAATAATTACCTGCTTTGAAGAACTATTTAATAGGCCATTTGGTACCATGTAGTACCAGTTGTTTGCCAACATCCAGACAGATTTAATTAACCTCTTGTCTAGAAAAATCAGTTAACAAAGAAACATATCAGATTAATCTGGTGTCAGCGCTCTCATTAGCCAGGATTCCATTTTCTTCCAGTAACCTCCTGTTCTTTATCGTTATTCTTATTTGCCACTCCTCTTTTAATAAGTTATCCTTGAACATGTTCTGTGAAAAATTCTGCTGTATTGAAGCCATATTAAAAGTCCAGGTAGTTAACCATCCCTCTTAAGATGACTTCTTAGTTTTTTTACAATTCTAGCATTTCAGTAATGCAAACAACCACATATTTTATTAAAAAGCTGAACTATAGTTTCGCATACAGGTTTCCAGTATTCCCTTTTGTGTTCTTCCTGGTATACTTTAACAGTGGCTTCTGCAGCATGTTATTAGTCAGCACTCAGATGTATCTCAAGATCAGTTTTTCAGAGGAGAGTTGTTTTCCTGTTGTTCTTTTTTCTTAATCTCTACATAATCATAAATTCTCTCTCTACTTCAGTGTTAAGGTTACTCATCTCAGGCAGAAGTTTAAGTACTGAGTATTTTTTCCTGTACATGTAGCTATGGGGCAGGAAGGACAAGTGTCAATTTTCTTTTAACAGAATTTAGGGAGTGGTATAGTTCTCTGAAAGAAAAATGAAATAGAAGTTAGGCACTGCAAATGCTTCATGTGTTGCATTGTATTACATTAGGAGACTCAATTTATTAAGTGTATTGAAATTAACTCTTTGTAGGAGAAGTTAATAATATTAAGGAAGGCTGTAAATCTCTGTGAAATAGCTCATCTGGGTGTAGATTTTTAATGCTCCTTTCAGTATTCATAGAAAACTATTTCTTTGCATATGTATTCTTATGTATGGTGGTGGTGTCTCTGGTTCATGTAACTGCCTTCGTGGAGATTTTGCTAAGAGACTTGAAAGAGGCTTCTTCATTCCTGCCTAAGGCGGCCTCCCACCCTGCATAATAGCACATGACTAATGATACCTAATATGTTTTTCAGTACGACTAGTCACATGCAAGAAGCTAAAATTCGTAATCTGAGATTTGTGGAAATTAGATATTTGTGGAAATAGATCCATCAGGCTTCATTTAAATACAGGTATTATTTTACATCTCCAAGAAGCTGCAGTCTCCCACGTACAATACTCCTTATTTCTCTACATTTTGTGCATTTCATAGGATGGAGTTTCAGCATGGGCTCTGCCTACCAGTTCCACAGCTGGCGAGTATTTGTGATCGTCTGCGCACTGCCCTGTGTCTCTTCTGTAGTAGCCCTCACCTTTATGCCAGAAAGCCCACGGTTCCTGCTGGAGGTAGGACTTTACAAGTGTTTTTTAGATTCCAGTCAAAATTATTTCTCTATTTACATCATGACCTTTTTATAAAAGCCATTGTTAGTGACCATAGTGAATATGTTAACCTGTATGTATGTTCCGTTTAAATGTTTTAATCAAACGTTTAGGTGGGAAAACATGATGAAGCTTGGATGATACTTAAGCAAATTCATGACACCAACATGCGAGCTCGTGGTCAGCCTGAGAAAGTCTTCACAGTGAGTACTGCATTTAAAGCTAATTGCTTGGCACTCAGTGAGCTTGCTGACTGGCAAGGTCTGGAGGGCTTAAGCAATCAATATTAATACTCTGCATGACAAAGCTAATCGTTTGCACTCTAAATACCTAAATA
>NW_010405724.1:35365-39723 GCF_000710305.1 Buceros rhinoceros silvestris | reverse complement strand
AAATTGTTATATATGTGGCAGATGTTAAGATACCAGCCTTTGGCCGGCATATGCTTGAACACATGAACCTACAATGGGATAATTTTCTCTAGTGTACCAAGATAGTTAATTGACTCCATCTGAGTTTTATTTAAAGAGTTCACGTCACTCTTAATAATAACAGTAGTCAACAGAAATCCAAATTATTTGGCTGTTGTGTCTTTAATATTTTGAAATTATTTTTGTAATTTTTATCAGCTAAAATAATTTTTAAAAATTCATTTTTGTTTCTGTAAAGATAGCAATTTCAGACGTGTAATTTTCTCAGAATATCTTGAAAGCTCATCTGCACCTTACTGACTTGCAAGTCTGATGATGAAGCCATATTCAATACTTCGAATTTGTATTTATGTTTGGAGGAGAAATTGAAGTTCAGATGTGGGACTTCTTTATGACATTTTCCATATTTATGAATCATCTACACAACAGTCTTGTCTTCCTGGATACAGTAGCACCAAACAGCAGAAGGCATTTTCTTGCTTTGAAAACCGGTCTGCCTTTCCAGCTTGTGCTGTGCCATGGTAATGCTGGCACTTTGCTCCCTCTCAGAGCCATATGTTTTTCCGCTTGCAGAGGCTTTCTAGTTGCTTTAATGCACATATAACTCAATTAAGAAATCCTCTTAAAGGCTCTGCATTCACAGGAAGTCTTGAGGAATGGCCATCTGACCAAGTAACTTTATTCCATTGAGAATTACAGTTTATTGCCTTGGATATAGTTTTTGTTGCCTCATTGAATTTTTTTTGCATGAAGAATCTCAGGAACTCCTATATGTAGCCTGAAAGAAGGCCGGTTATCTCATCTATCATGTTAAATCCACATTTATTTATACACCAGTGACCTACCCCTAATCTCATCTAAACTAATATTTTATTTTCTGATTTCATTTACGAGTAAAGGCATTTGCCTAACACTATTCAGCTAGGGTGTGCTTTCACAATTGGCTCTTGCTTATTTGAGGTACTTTCAGAGTATGTCTGCCCCCAGTCACAGTTTTTCTTTTGTCAGCATTGATATTCATTGACTGATTGCACAGTCAGCCACAGCACAAACCGTATCTCCCCCAAACATCTCCTGTTGATTTAGGCACGAGGAAGAAGACACAAATGTGCAGGGGCAAAAGGTGGGTGGAAGGATCAGCTGCAGTCTTACATCAGCTTTATGGAATCAATCACATCCTGAGGCAGCCATGGAGAAGAAAACTAAGCACGTGCTCGTTGTTTCCAGTTCTTGTGATCTAGCAAGTCTTTCTTTCTGCGGTTGTTAAAATGTGACACTGAACCTTGTTGAACTCAGTGCCTGATTTATAGCTATTTCTGTTAATTGGTCAGCCATGAATAAGACATGAATAAGGAAAAAACAATACCTTCTTGGGATTTTTGCCAGTTTCTGCCATGAACATTGGGAAAACACAACTCCAGATATCATGGAGTTGAAGGATTAGAAATACTGTACTGTATGTCAAGGTTACACAAGTACTGAAGTCCCTATTTTTAGCATTAATATGATTAGAAAATGTATCATTGTGTCCTCATTAGACAATACTAGCACTTCGTCATGTAAAACACAGAAAGAAAAGAACTTTGCCTAGTTTATTCAGGAGATTCTTTTAGTGTCTTTTTGAATAAGCTAGTTCTGGAATTTGTGACATTTTGTTTCAGTAATTTATTCACGTGTCTTTTCTAAACCCCATTGCTTCGTAAAGTGCCCATCTGTGACATACATGTTACTATTTTCCTCCTCCTATGTCACTACTTACATCAGGTGCGCTTTGATAGTATGGTTTCTAACTCTGCAGCTCCTGTAACTTTTTCTCCATTACTGCTATGATTTTAGTGTGCCTTCCTTTTGTATGTTTCCCTAATTATATTGATGCCTTAGGAGGTTTTTTCACAAGTCACATTAATCTTCTTAGTTATGTTATTAGGGAGTTTATTTCTAAACCTTTAGATTACTGAATTCATCAACTGATGAACAAGTCTCTTTATCTTTAAAACCAAAATTCTATCCAGTCTTCCATTGCTGTGTATTAATTAATCTATTTTTCTGTAAACAATTGCCTTTGCAGCATGTCTTGATTTTGTGAAATTTAAACCATTGGTGTTTCTAGCTATTGCTTTTAAACAGAAGTTCCATTTTCATTAAGTAGGTATTCTTTATTGTTTTTTTCTTTCATTCTTCATATACTGACGGCTGAATTTGCATGCTCCAGATGGATCATTGTCCTGACTCAATAGGACTTTTCTTATGTTAAAGAACCGTCAAAGCCAGGGGCTTTTTGTCCCCAGTTACATACAGTGGTCCTAGGATGTATACATGTTTCCCCCAACCTCCACAGCTCCAACTGTGTCAGGTGGCCAGGACAGTGAAAAGGCTGCCTCTGACCCTACCAGGGTAGTAGTACTGGTTTATACAGCGTGATTCAAAAGGCATGCCCTTTCTGTGCAGAGGTGTGTCATGTGAGGATGTCTTTACGTAGAAGGCCTTAAATAATCTTAGAGGACTCAAGTCTCTTGTGTAACTTCTTTCATAAAAGCAGTTTAAGAAAATCTTAAAATCAATGGAATGATGCAGGCAGGATTGTTGTTATTGGAAGAGGAATGACCAGAACTGTACAGGTTTTTTATATAGTCATGGTTTGTCAAGACAGTGAACTGCAGTTTTTCAGAAATGAGGGTCGTTATAACTAAAACTGGTTTATGAGGGGTTTTTTTCTTGTTCACGAGGTGAGGCTGCTGGTGCATTTTAAGCAGTGTACATCTGTAAAAGCAACGGGCTGAAAACTAGAGCTTTAGCACCAATAGTGCTATTCCCTGATGTTCTGTAATCCGCTATAATACAACTAGGGGTGGTGATGTCCTCATTCTGTTAAGAAGAAACACAAGCTATTGCTACCTTCAGAAACTGCAGCAAATAGCCTCTTGCTCTCTCTCTCATTATTTGTCAGTCTCTTTCCCCATTTTATTTATTTTCTTTCCATTCTGTCTTTGTCTTCTTTTTAAATAAACTATGGAGGAATATACTGACTTTGGTGGTATCACTGTGAACCGGAGACCAGAGCAAAAGCCAAAACCAAAACCATACAACGGTATAAGCTTGTCAGGTCCAGTGTCTGGAAAGACCATATAACACATTCTTATTCTGCTACACAGGAGAGTACAAATGAAAATTAGTGTTGTAGGCAACATGATGTTCTCTGTCACAGGTAGTTCTGTATTTTTCCCTGATGTCTGTTTATTTCATTTCACTTGAGATGATTGCTGATAACGTCAATAATGTGTGCAGTTCCAGATCATTTCACCTAACTTTTTCTGTCTTTGTTAAAAAGGATTGCTAAAGTCACGTTCCAAAAGACAAAAGAGAGTTCCCTACAGGAAATAAGAACAAAAGAAAAATGTTATTCAACTGTTAATTCAAATATTTATATTTTCATTACTGTATCTTTAATCAATAGGCTTTCAATAATGTTGTGATAGCAAGTGAGAAACAAATTGAAACCAAACTCTGGACGTGGTTTACTGAGGGTTTAAATAATGTTTTATCAGTGGTATTAAGGGTATGTACAGTAACACTCTAGCAGAACCTGACAGTAACAGCTTTTTTCAGCCACAAGAAATGGATTTCCTGCATGCCTTGAAAGCAGAGCTTTTCCAATACAGTCGCATCCACGATGAACATTACAGTGTGTTACTGTTCCTTTATATTTCTAAATTTCTAGTGTAGACACAGGTTTGTTATCTGCTCATTTTTATGACATTTATTAAAAATTTGCAATACTCCTCGAAAGGCAGCTAATGATTCAAGAAAATGCAAATATTTGCTGTTCTGTTTTATTTCTAGGTCAACAGAATCAAAACTCCAAAGCAAATAGATGAGCTCATAGAAATAGAGAGCGATACAGGAACTTGGTACAGGAGGTGTGTGGTTAGAATTCGCACAGAGCTGTATGGTGTAAGTTATCTCTGTTCATTCTGTAATTACCTTTCTTTGTAATTAGCCTTCAGAAATGGATTGATTGATTGGATGGATTGATTGAGCTCATGCTGGTGACAGCTGCAGTGCTACATCTTCCATGCAACTAGGAGATTCAGGAACCAGTGTAAGGTTCTGGTTTCCTGACACAGAAGAGGTGCATGTGAATCACGTAGATTAGTCCCAGCTTCTGAGGGAAAATGCTGCATTGGTCTTCGCGCAAGTGATGGCTAATAGTTACACAGCTGAATGCCTGAGCACTACAATATAATATGTATTGGGAATACGTACCAATATATATATATATGGGAAGAGGTGACACGAGACAAAAAATTGTCAGCAGGCAC
>NW_010405724.1:12809-35306 GCF_000710305.1 Buceros rhinoceros silvestris | reverse complement strand
TGCCAGCAGAAACTTGAGGCAGCCACATTATTTACAGATAATAAAGTTGTGAATAGATTGTGTAAATTTATGTCAATAAAACCTTTGCAAGGCATTGTATCTGCCTGTATTTTTAGGCAAGTCATATGTTTTACCAGAAAACTATATTAGAGCTATTTCAGAGAGTTTAATAGAAGCTCACTGGGACTGTGCTCTGTATCCTTTGTTACTTTTTTGCAAGACCAAAATTGTGCCTTATGTTTGAAACCTGTAATGAAAATTGAGAAAAGTCTCATTAACAACAACAACAAAGCCCAAACAAAACCAAAAATGTCAAAAATAACTTTACACAGCTGTTAAAAATCTGGTGTCTTAAAGCTCACCAGAGCTGTGATGAAGTGTTGTAAACAATGGTTTGTCACAAAACTCTTTTGTTTGAGAAAATGGCATTTTTCCCATGGAAAAAAAAAATCGCAGGAAGTGTCTACTTTTATAGTTATTTGCCAGAAAATGGAGTAGTTGAAGATTGAAGTGTTATGATTTGATCTTGTTACTAAACCAGCTTTAAAGGAGTTGCAGCTTGGTTGTCTCACATCCTTATCTCTTGGTTATCTCACTGGAGTAGCTCCTGGGTCACAGCACCTTTCTTGTTGCACGATGTGTGCTGAAACTTCTTGGGACAGACTTCCTCTTCTCTTGAAAAGGAAGAGCTCACCTTGAGATGAGAGAGAGAGGAGGACGTCATTCTCGGTCAACTCTGCTGTAGTATCTCTGATTTCGGAGCAGTCCCAGCTTTTCTTTATATACCAACTTCTAGCTGTGCTACATTATGATAGATCGAACGCTGAGTGTGTCCATGTTGAATTACGGAAAATAGGTTGTCTAAACTTAAAGCAGGGTAATATGGCGAAATGAGAAGAAAACTTTTCTAACAAGATTTCTGGTTTATTTGAGATAGTGAAATGAAGCTGCCTAGAGATTTGGGAAGTCTGAGGCAATCGAAACAGGGGTGAATTAATGGTCACAGTCCATACTGGTGTATAAAATTTTGATATGAGTAGGCAACATGTGCTCACAGCCCAGAAAGCCAACTGCATCCCGGGCTGCATCAAAAGAAGTGTGGCCAGCAGGTCGAGGGAGGTGATTCTGCTGCTTTACTCTGTTTTGGTGAGACATCACCTGGAGTACTGTGTCCAGCTCTGGAGTCCTTAGCACAAGAAAGACCTGTTGGAGCAGGTCCAGTGGAGGGTCACAAAAATGGTGAAGAGGCTGGAACTCCTCTGCTATGAGGACAGGCTGAGAGAGCTGGAGTTGTTTAGCTTGAAGCTATCCATGGATAGCTTATTGCAGCCTTTCAGTACTTAAAAGGGTCTTATGAGAAAGATGGGGAGGCCTGTGGTGACGGGAGAGGGGTAACAGTTTTAAACTCAAAGATAATAGATTTAGTTTACACATTAGAAAGAACTTTTTTGAGTGAGGGTGGTGAGATGCTGGAGAGGTTGCCCAGAGAAATTCTGGATTCCCCATTGTTGAATTGTTCAAGGTCAAATGGATAGGGCTTTAGCAACTTGATCTGGTGGAAGATGTTCCTGCTCATCATAGTGGGATTGGACTTTAAAGGTCCCTTCCAATCCAAACCATTCTCTAATTCTGTGAAAAGAAACCAGGAAGTCACAGAACATGTATCTGGCTGTAGCTGGAGATTAACATACTTGTGTGAGAAGTACAGCTGTGACTAGTATCAAAGAGCTGATGTGCTCTCTCAGATGCCTTGAAGAAACAAGCAAATAAAAACCAAGAAGCTTCTGTCATTTTACAAACTTGTTCAAAATACAATTTAAAATAAATGCATTTCCTAATGATTTACAGATTTGGTTGACATTTATGAGATGCTTCAACTACCCAGTGAAGGATAATACAATCAAACTTACAGCTGTATGGTTCACGCTGTCTTTTGGGTAAGAGTGGCTGATATCTTAAACTATATTTGATAGACTTGACAGACAGAAGAATCATCTGCATGCAAATTTCTCTCACTATGTTTAGCCTCCTTATCCAGGAAGGTTTTATTCAGTATCGTTCCACAAAATGTTACATTTATTGGTTAGTCTGTTCTTGGTTGCAAGCCTGACTCATCAAGAATATCTGCCTCAGAAAACTACCATCTTCTGGTGTCAACATCTTTCAATATTTTTACTTTATGGAAGATAATATTATGATGGCGCAACTGCTCCATCATATAAATGGCCAAGAGAGATGCTCATCCTCACCTCACACTGATTCCCAAACGAATGAGGTTGGCAACTGAGCTTTTTCTGTTTTTCACAGCTACTATGGCTTATCTGTCTGGTTTCCTGATGTCATTAAACATCTGCAGTCAGATGAGTATGCATCCCGAGTAAAACATTTCCGCAATGAGGAGGTTTCACACTTTGTCTTCAACTTCACGCTGGAAAATCAGATTCACAGCAATGGAGAATACATCAATGACAGGTGTAGAGTTTTCCTAATATCCTGACTTGGCTGGAATAAACAAATGCGTGTTTTAAAGCATGTCCTAATAATCTAATATTTTTCTCCACTAGCTAATTATAGATGGTTTTGTTGCTTCTTAATGGGAATTTATTTCTGTTCTTGACTTCTTATGACTCATGGAGCATGGGTAGAAGTGGGTCTGGTGGTTCCTGTGTAAAGATCCTGCATGCAAACCCAGCTTCCTTGTCATCTTTCAAAACAGACCAAAAAGCCTCAGTTAGTGATACTTCCTTTCACAGGGGGATTCAAAGACGTTCAGACAGGCAGCATAGGAAAGGACATACTTCCACCTCTGTTGCCAGTTCTTTTCTTATATTGATGAAAGACACTTCTGTGAAAATGCTGAATATTGAGAGGGGTAGGATCTTATCACAGAAAATAAAAGCTAAACATTAAATGAACATACTTCAACAAAAAGTATGAACAGTTCTAAAATGGGAAACAATATATTGGCAATGCCTTTTGTTTTTTTTTTCAGAGAATCCAAACATCAAGGATCTATCTGGACATTACAGATAACTAGATAACTTAGAGTAAAATTAAATACAGCTGTTCTAGGTGTTCGGGTTCTCTTAAGATATATACAGAACAACCATGTGATAGTCTCCTGGAAGTCATAGGGCTAAGTGTTTGTTATTTCCGTAGGAAAATCTTCATCTAAGTGAATAAAATTAATGTTTTTGATAATGTGGGGCTTTAAAAATTATTTTTACAAGAACTTGAGTTTTGACACAGTTAAAGGTTTAAGCACTACAGATGAAAAACAGAACTTATCTCATTTTTAAACTAGCCATAGCTTTCCAGTTCTAATCCTTTCCAGGAGGCAGATATTCTCCTAAAAGCAAAGAACCATTTACTGTGAGTAACTAAGAGCACTCTGTCAGCCCAGGTCTTATCAATTTGAATGGAAAATTTCTGTAAAGCATTAAATATAATATCTACTCTAAAACACTGATTTACTCTTTCAAATGTGCAAATTTAATAGGCCTCTGACAGTTATTTCAGAGTCACAAAATGTTTTATGTGAGGTGTGAAGTTATTTGACATTCTTGCTCCACGAGTGTCTGAATAGTCCACTCACCCTCAATCTCAGTGTCTCCTTCATGTTCTTTCTTAACTAGAAGACCCATCAATGCTTGACTTTTTACTTCTTTACATTTCTGCTGGGTTTTAATTCTAATCATCACAACACCGATTTTAATATAGTCACAAGACATTTCCCATGCAATGGTAAAAGAGCATTGGAAGAGTGTAGGACATACAGTCTGTCGTTTTTGTTCCAACTGACTAGTCTAATTGCTAAATTTTCATTGTTCTCCCCTGGATTTAGGCCACCTTTTAAAATGGGAAGTGCTATATGAAAAATGGACGCCAGCCCGATTTTAATCAGTCTGTCACAAATGAGAAATGATATAGTAACTAAAGCTAATGGGCTGAAAACTCCCATTCTTCTGACCAATACACAAAGAAAATTCATTAGCTAGTCTTTTCCTGTGATAAACACAATTAGCTTTTGCTCTCCTTTCTCATAAAGATGGGATTCCAACAACTTTATTGTCAAGAGAGTTTAATTCCTACTATGTCATAGGAAGCATGTTTTGTGCGCTCCTATTCCTACTATTAGTTTTGTAATAAGAAAAATACTTAGATAGTCACACCAGATTTAATTAGATCACAGCCAGGTCTTTGTTCAAAAGGCCCTGCCACTTCAACAGTTCTTACTGCCATATAACAGTTAAACCACTGCTTTTCAAACTGTTCCCACTTTGGGTGAAGTCTGCCAGCAAAACAGCCCTTTTTCAGTTGTAGCTTCTTCCACGCTTTCATGTGAAATACAAGACATCACAGTAATAATGATGTATTTCTACATCTGTCTTTGTTAGCATAATGATGTTATGGTAGAACTATACTAAAAAAGGCTTACAAGATTGTTTTAATCTAGTAACATTGAAGTAGAAAGTTACTGGTAGTAATACACTTCGTCATTGACTTTTTCTGTGAATGACTTGATTGACAGACGTAATCAAAGACCTAGGAGTCAAATGAGAGTGAGTAGAAGGAGGATGTTCAGAAATAAGAAAAGCTACTGGCAATTTGTTTATACACAGTAATTGCAGTTGCATCCACAGACAGGAGTAACTAACGCATACCTCCAGTTATATATATATAGCTGTATGACTGGCAATGTAATTGTTGTGTACAAGTTAAACAATTTTACAGAACCATTTTTTAATGCTAGGACCAGTATGTTTTGCATTTGAGCCTGACAGTGTGCCCAGTGTGTTCACCTGGAGAAACAAAGGATCTTTAAAAAATTCTTTCTTTCCAGCTTGTTGGTACTAACAGGAGCTGGCTTGTTCCAAGAGACTGAGTTGCTGGAGCATGATGTCCCAATTTCTAACTGTAATGTCAAATTACAAATAATAGTGATTTTATGAGGCTGCTTCATGAATGTCATAACATTGCTTTGGACTCGTGATTAAGGACAAGTAAGAACAGAGCTATTATCAAAGAAATTGGATTACCAATTGTGTCCAGTAGCTTGTGAAGCCATTTGTCTTTTAATGTTTTTTGTGAACAATAGTATTCTAAAATCAGCTAATCATTAATTACGTCTCCAGAATGCCTTTAAGGAATCATGGTTACTGGGGTTGAGATTTTTTAGACCTGTGTAACTGCTTCAGCTTGACCTGTTGCTCTTTCTAACCTATGAAGGTAGACTGACAGAAATTACTTGTATTGAGCAGGTTTGTTATGATGAAGTTTAAATCAGTAACCTTTGAAGATTCACTTTTTATGAACTGTGTGTTTGAAGACATTACTTCACTGAACACATACTTCAGGAACTGTACTTTCGTGAATACCACCTTCTACAACACAGGTATTATGAGAAGAAAACCTGAACATCCATTGTTCAGCTGTGTGTTCTCTTCTTATGCTTATGATTTCTGGATTTCCAATAAGTCATACAAGAAGTCCTCTCATAGGGAATAAAAAGCTACAGAAAGCAACAGGCCTCTGTATTGTTGTTAACAGAAAAGTGAAAGGATCGCACAAACACTAGAGGTATCACAGGCCTAATGTTGACTCAGAGAAAAAAGCATCTCTTCGATTTTAATCACCTCTAAAGAGATTTAGTCTGTAGAGGAGAAAAATATATTTACTGCTTTACAGGTTGCTTTAACCACTGTATCTTTATTTAGTCTAAATGGGAGTGGTGGAATACTTCGTTCATTGTGCTTGTTGTGACAAGGGAGTTGAGGATTCAAACTACATAATCTGTAATCATACCCACTCTCCTAAGTATTGCAACAAAATAAGAATGTGTGGTTTTGTATGTTTAAACAGAGGACTCTTTCTTTTGTTTTTTTTCAGTTTAATAAAACATAACTGAACAAAGAACATGGCCAAATAAGCTTGTTGGAAAGATGGGGCACTTCTTACTACTTTCTTGCAACTCCAGCGGTCATAACAGTAGTAGAGTTAGGTTTCAGAGCAAGAAGCACCCAGCTTTCTTTGTGTGGAAGTAAGGTATTCTTGACTCAGGGTTATAAGGCTGAAAGGAGGAACAGAAAGGTAGTGGAAGTATAAGGGGAGAAACCTCTGAAATGGTGTTAGAAGAAGAATGGCCTGAACCACTGCATGTGGTAATGCATCTGTGCTTGAGCTGAAGACCATGAGGCCTTCTAAGAAATGTTTAATCTGAGTTTTGTAGGAATGTTTCACTTTGAAGGAAGTCAAACCAAACTGAGCATGATCGGCAGTCTCATCTGAAAGACTATCTGGTGTGGAAATAGGTCCGGTACTGAACAAGTCCTAGTGACAGAAACTTGCAGATACCCACTGTTTTTAATGAAAGACCAGCTCATACTGAAAGGCCTTAACTGAGTACAGTCCAAGCAGAGCTGAAGTACAATAATATATCTTGCCTAATTCCAGGCCTTAGTTGCTATTTTTCATGAGCTTTGCATATTTTTCTATTAAGTCCCATTTTACGAAGCAGTGAAAGCTCTGAGTTGTCATTAAAGTTGCCTAAATTTGAAACGTTTTTCATCAAAATCTGCACATGGAGTTGGCTGTTAGCTGAAATGTTTCTTTTTCTTCTTTCCACAGATCTCGAGCGATATAAATTTGTTGACAGCGAATTGATAAATTGCACATTTTTCCACGTCAGAACAGGATGCCAGATTTCTTTTGATGATGACTACAGTGCCTACTGGATTTACTTTGTTAATTTCCTGGGAACTTTGGCAGTGTTACCAGGGAATATTGTGTCTGCTCTCCTGATGGACAGAATCGGACGGTTAACGATGCTAGGTAGGGGCTTCACTTTAAAACAGGGAACAACACCTCCTGATAAAGTAACACGTTCTTTTTAAAGCATTTGGTTCAGAGAGATGCAAAACAGTCCTTCTGCAGATACTTCATTCATGTGGCATTGTAAGTGCTGCTTTAAAAAGATCCCAGTTTAGAAACTCTAGGAACAAAGCATTCTGCAAACAGTTCTGCTATTCCACATTGTCAGTCATTGCTCTTCCATGCTGATAGTACAAGACCATCATTTGGGATGAGATTTTGGAGAGTACTGACCATTGGCTTGTCTTTGCTCCAGCTGAAATGAAAGTAAGATGCGCGCTCGTGACCCTCAGCTAGCTGAGCAGCTGCTTGGAAGAGTTAGTAGTCTTTTGCCTGTTATCTATTTTGCAAAGTAACAAAGTTGAAAGATACCCTCTGTGGATTATCTGCAATGACAGATCTGTTTTCAGTTACTTAATTAACTGTGGTAGTTCATTGTGTTAATTTTCTAGGAGAGCATCTCTCTAGAAATGCAATTCTCACTCAGTGTTTTTATTGGTACAGTATATGAACAAGTTTCATGTGCTTGCAGAAGATGCTGAACAAGGAAGAATACCATTAGTTTTCCCCAAGCAGCTTGTTTTGGAACTTCAGAAAGGGCTCCATCTTAGTACTTTATGATATATCCTGATATTTTGGGAGTTATTTTTTTCCTGTAAGCCCCTTAGAACATTTGTCTGCATGACTGGTCTTACCAGCAGAGGAGGTTTCTTTAGTTCTTATTGCAAATATATGGGTCAGTTCTTTAGGTACATCGTGCATATAGAAACATTAGACAAAACAAAGATCATTTAAATACAGCTCCACTTCATGATTATTTCGCATGACTCATACCTAGGTGGTTCCATGGTTCTCTCTGGCATCAGCTGTTTTTTCCTGTGGTTTGGGACCAGTGAATCCATGATGATAGGTATGCTATGCCTCTACAATGGCCTCACCATCTCAGCGTGGAACTCTCTAGATGTCATTACTGTGGAGCTGTATCCTACAGACAGAAGGTATGTGCAGATACACCTCCCCTAACCTCACTGACACTGTCTCTGTATTCCAGCAGAAATGGTGATTAGCAATGGTTAAGTATGAGCTTTAAAGAGGTAGTGATGTTCTGAGTGGGCTGAACAGCTACTTTGGCTTATGAATAGCAAGGGGAAAGGGAGATTTTTTGAACTATTTGGTATGATTTTCACAGCAAATTCACCTAATCAGAAAAATACCACAAATATATTTTCATATATTTTCAATGCTAACTCCGATTTGAAACACATCTATTGAGTAGTATTTCTGAAAACTGTGATGTTTCCCCTAGTGCAACTGGTTATGAAGGCAGTAGTTGGTTTGAAACAGCTATTTAGCTGCGTTTGTCTGTTGGCTCTGAAATGGTGGGGACGATAATAAAAATTGCTGTCTGGGGCTGAACAACATCTTCTGGAAGAGGCTGTAGGCTTGAACCATGCTGAGCAGTGATCAGTCTGCTATGAATGCGTGTGCGGTGTCACTAAGAGTGTCCATGCTCAGCATTGAGTGGATGCGAAAATGTCTCAGGCACTGCTCCTGACCCTCAGGAAGGCTCAGGACAATTTTGATGTCCTGTAGGCATTGCTAGATGACATGGATTGTTTTTTTTTTTCCAGATACCTGTGTGAGAGTCTGGACTTTTTTTGTTGTTGTTGTTGTTACATTTTAATGCTGATCTTATGTCATTTAATGGACTGAAGGAAAAACAGTTGAGTCATACACTGTTGTATGTCAAGTGTAAAAATGCAAAAGCTGCATTTTCTTTTGGAGTGAGATATTTATCCTTAAAAAGCGTCTATGTAAAATTGCCCAGATCCCTGCCAAGGTACAGTGTGCCCTTTATCCTCTCGCAGTGCTATTCATTATGTCATTCACTAGAAGTTTCACATGTGGTGAAAAATATTTCCAGTTTATATATGTGAGATAATGCCTTGCTGGTAAGTCTAAGCTTTTGGACAGAGTTACAGCTGGCTTTAGTATTGCCCATTAGGAGAGGAAAACTGTAGACTGCCTTCTCGGTGTTCACTGGCGTTTTAAAATATATGCTTCATCACTCAAGAAATCGATGTCCAGTGTTGTGGTTGTATCGAATAACCATACTATGCTACTTAAGAATCCAAAGCACTAAGCTTTAATATTAAGCACTATACCTCAGGAAATTGGTCTTCTGGCAAGAATTATTCTGTCATCCAAACTCTGTGATACAATTCTATTAAATATCCTTTAAAAATAGCTATCTTTTTGGTATTCCTGAACGTAGCAGACACAAGCATTTTCTTAAAATTAAGTAAAGGAAAATAATTGTAAAAGCCATTGATGTTAATGGAAACAAAAATAATTGTGATTACTAGGAATGGTAAAACGAATGTAACTCATACCTGTTCTCGGGCATCTGTATTTGTAGCTGATAGCTGCTTTTAACAGTTTTGGCTATCTTTGGGACTGTAGCAAAATCTTCACAATTACTCTTTTTTAAAAAGCTTATGTGTTCAATAATAGCTGTCTGGAATTCCACCCAGAACTTTACTTGCAACTGAGTTGTTGGGGTTTTTTGCAACAAGTCAGGTGGAAAACTTGTTACTTTGTATTATTGATATAAAAAAAGGCTGATAGGCCAAATCTACCTATGCCAGGAAAGATGTTGCTAGTATTATATACTGTAGATGAGATTTTTCCCCGAAAGTTCTGAAGGTGATGAAACCATCACTGCTGGTTTTTACCAACTGGGTTATAAGGAAATTACCAACTCTAGAAGTCACTTCCTAGACGTGTTTTTTCAGACTGGGGCAAACCTTTTTCACAGAACTATTTGAAAATTAATGCCTGCAGGGCCTCAAATAACTTGCTTCCCAGAATTTTTTCTCTGATATTCTTTTTATCCAGATCAGGTACCTCTGATGGTCCTGTCTTTCCATAGCCTGGCACAACATGCTGCAGCTGGCCAGGAATTTCCAGCTTCTGCAAGTAGCTGTAAGGTTACACAGCCCTTCCAGGTATACGTTGTACACAAAACTGCCTGATCTGTTTTTGCCCTGTTTTGTTACAAAAGCTGTACCTAGAGTGAATCTGGTCTTGAAACTGGCTTCCAGTTTCCCCTAAAAATGTAATCTAACTTTGCTTATTCTGCCACTACTTTACTATTCCAGTGTAAACTTTTTTCTTACTCCTGATCGGCGAAATGACCACAAACCAGCAGCGAAATGCAGCTGGTGGTTGGGCTGGGAACAAAGTGTGGTGGAAACAGGCTGGTTCATGCTACCAGGCACAAGAGACCAGGCTGGGCAGCCCCTCCTTTTGCTACTGCACAACTCCTCTTGGAGACCAGCCAGTTGCCAAACTACTGGGGCTTTGCCAGTGTGGAGCGGCACAATACAAAAGGTGTTTCATAAATTGTACTCCAGGTTATTTAGGGATCATACTGGCTTTTTGCCAGGTGGGGGTGTGGTGAGCAATTTGGAAATGTGCAGTGTATGTGATATGCCACACACATTTCAGTTTCCTTTTCACCAGCTGCCCACAGGGCATAGTTAAGGTTGCTTTAAAATCTCAACAGATTTGGATTCTGTATGATTCTGTATGGCTCATGCTCATCTACGTGTTTACATTTTGCTTTACTAATGCTTGGATTTGAAGTAATTAAGTAGTTCGTCCTGTATTCCTGATAAGTACTTTCAAATTTTATGCCATTTTAGCATAGCTTTTGCCTGCATGTTCTTTACCAAATCTCAGTTGATTTGCACAACTGCTAAAATAAAAGATGTTAGAAGCTGTATAAATTTGAAATGGTTCTGAGGTGGGTGATGAAGTTGTATTAAAAGGTGAAAATTTTTTATTAATGCTAGTCATAGGTAGCTTTCTATCTTCCAAATGACACACGTTGTGGTGAGGAATAATAATTTGAAAAGTGAAAAAAATATTAAAGTATTATCAATAGACAAATTTTAATGGGCATTCATGATGACTAGCTGTAAACGATCTGACTTTCAATAAGCAAGTAAATTAACATAGCTCCACAACATAAAGACCTTTTACTAGCTCATCTTATGTCCCACCTTTTCACTTTTCTTTTGCCTTATCTTCTTAATGGTCTGTGCTATTTTGGACTAGGCAGCAGGTTCTGGTCACTGTGACCCTTTTGAGGGCCAAGCTGAACTATTACATAGCCTTGGAAGCTCTGCTCTGAAGGAGAGTTGTTAAATGTCTTGCAGACATTTTTGGGTGCTCCTAGAGTGCTTTCAGACTGTCATAAACTTTCCGTATTTTCCAAGCACTGCTTTGAAAAGAGGCGATGTAGAAATTGAAGCACTGAGGAAAAAGATACTGTTAAAAACAACTTTAGTATTGTGCACGGGGAGAGAAAAACTGTAGACTGGGACATGTGGTGCCAAGAATCCCAGTCACTGAGCATTTTAGAGGAGGGAATGGACTGAAAGTGAAACTTCCACTGCAACTGTAAGTGCTGAGCACTTGAGCAACACAAACCTGAAGGTGCTAAGCTGAGTACCCAGAAAACGTGAAGTGCATACTTAAAGACCATTTAGCTAGCTTTAAGTGACTTGCTTGCATCATATATGAATTCTGTGGCAGGGATGGAATTGTATCCTTTCTCCTGACAGCGCTCGACTACCTTAACCAGGAGATTTCTTTCTCATCTTGCAGTCCCCAACCTTATTTTCAGTGCACCTTCCAACTTCTGCAGCAGATGAGGGGAAACCAAGTTTTCTTTGCTACATTTATGTTTTACTCTCAAGCTTTCTTTGTTCTGTGCATTGGCAGAGTGATGCGGAAAAAAAATACTGTGTGATGAGGTAATTATGGCTTGTGTTGTAATGTGTGTGCCCAGGGGGCTTGCAATAACATTGCAGTTTCCTAGCTCTGCCTGTAATACGTATACGGAATGAAAGAGACTTAAAATTCTCTGAAGAAGTAACATTCAGGAGATTTTAATGACTTTAAAATACAATCATTACTTTCACCTAAATTATAAGTATCTTCTTGTAAACTAACTTGGGAAGCACCAACTTTATAGGCCAAGACTCATGTCAAGTAGATAAAATAGGTAACCAGAAAGTAGAATAGGAATAGGTCATCTCCTGCAGAGTAAATGAGTTAGATTGCATCAGATAACCAACAATTCATCAGTTTTACTATAGCTGCCAGACATCTGGGTTTGAATCTTGGTCAGGAACACTTAAGAGTTCAAGGTGTGCTATAAAATGAAGTCATCCTGGTTTGCCTTTTTTTAATACCTCTGAAATAAGTTCATAAGGGTTTGGTCATAATTAAGAAATAAGTTGCCTTCATTCAGTTCATTATATTTATCTTTTTCTCTTCTTGAGCCGTGAGAAACCATTCCCAGAGTAATAAACATTACTCACAGTGTATCTTAAGTCCAACTTTGAATTGTTCTGGCTGTCAGAATAGAAGTTTTCTATTCTTTTGAGACAGAACAAAAGTCATTGACTTAAAGTAGACTTCCTGACAGCTATTTTCTACTGCCATCCTGTGGATGCGGTTCAACGGCATTATGCTGAAACTTCATGTTAGTGTTTTTAAGGCATGACATGCCAAACCTATGTAATGCCTTTGGCAGTAGTCCAAGGCAGGAAGGCAAATTCGACAGTTTTACTTGCACACTGAGTGCTATAATTGGCCAGGCTATGATATGCCGCTTTGTACTAATTTTTTAAAAGAATTTAAAATGTCTGGACATTAGAAAATTGTCCCTAGTGCATTCAGAAACTCTGTTTTAATAGCCTTTGCATATTATCAACACCCACAAAAGTGATATTCAGAGTTTTTTGTGACTTGCTGGGTGGGCTCAGCACTAGCTCTGTCAAGAAAGTTACAAGTATCTGTGCTACACATTCAGTAGCAGGGCAATGAAGTTTTTAGGTACTCTGACTATTAGCAGTGCAAAAACGGGCTTGAAGTATTTTATGCAGGAATAAAAGCACTTGCTCTGGGAAGGAGCATATGTGGCAACTAGGAAACAAGCTCTTTTAATGCAAAGGCTTGGATAATCCTTCTATTTTTAACTGTTTGGACTCTTGCCATTTTTATGTGTGGCTTGGGTGAAAGGAAGCTAAGCATTTTTCTATGTCACAGCCTTCCCAGCAACAGAAGTAAAAGGGAAAATTCCTTTTCCCCGACATCCAGCTTTGTCTCAGACCTGACACTCTTACAACACTTCTGCGTTTTTTTTTTAATTGATACTAAAGTCTGAAACTTTTTTTTTTTTAAGACAATCTCAAATTTATTCACCAGCATTATCTTAGTGATGCGGCTGAAGTATTTAATGGCATTCCCTAGCTGGACAAGGGATTCTTGCTACTGAACTCCTTTGACCAATAATAAGGATTGCTCATGGAGGCAAAAAGACATTTTCATGCCACTGCTTTACTCAGTAACTGATCAACATAACAAAAACTGGTGTATATGGTAATGTCCTTATGCCTTTGGATTTTTTTACTTAATTCATTCATGATGCTGAGATGACACATAACTTATCTTTGATCATTTGCAGACTTTCCACACTCCAGCACTTTCCTGAAACACTGTAGCAGAGACTGTACTAGACTAGCACTGCAAGAAAAGACAATGCTCATATATGTATGTGAAATGCAGCATATTTATTGCCTGGCTATTTTTACGGCCCTGGATTCGGTAGAATTAATTATAGAGGCATGAATTAATACAGATTTTAGCTGATTTGAATCACAAACTCTGTTCTAAGGAAGATGTTTAAAAACCAACAAGTCTGAATTTGCTATCCCTAGAGCTTGACAGTTTGCTTAATGACTTTATTCTGACTATTAGTACACAACATATTCATGTTCAAACATAGTATCAAAATTGAAGGATATGAAGGCAGGAGGTTGATAATGCTTTTCAAGTACAGGTCATCACAACATTTTACTTAAGCCTGTAAAAATCTTACTGTTCCTGCCAATGATGTGTGTATTTTAGGCAAAAGGACATGCCTGAAAGCTGCTTAAAGATTAAGAGATTGAACTTCTGCTGGGTTGTTAATTTTGTATCATCAGGACAGTCAAGGGCAATAAAAATGGGCTTACTTTGTCTTACTTATCTTTGTTTATAATTTTATAACATTAATGGGATTAGACCAATAATGAACCCTCACAACTGGAAAAATCAAGTAAGTCCATTTTACAAAACAGAACTGGTTTTTGTGTGACAACAGAATACCTTAATTTTGCTCAGATGTAAGAGATAATGTATTACAAAATTACTTTAAATCTTAATAAGGTAATCTTGGGTATACAGCCTAGAATAGATCTAAAGCGCAGTGGCAACCCTGAATGTGCTATCTGTAAAGACCAGCACATGAAAAGAAGTTATCCAAGTTGCTCAGAAAATTACATTCAGAACCCTGTTATAACTAGTTGGTAGAAAAAAATAGCATCTGTGAAACAGCTTGAATTTATAATGCAGCATAAAACAACACTGCATACAAGTAAAGCATCCCCATGTGTTTTCTGCTATAGCCTTTCCAAAGGTTTCCTCCCTGTATCTACCCAAAATTGTGTAGCTAGATCTATGTATTTTTTGGGAAATTGAACATACTGAGGCTGTTGATGCCAAAGTGACTATTTTCTCAGTGGGAACACTGTTTTTTCCCTTTATTTGGGGGCAAGTTTGTTTTTACATCAGCACTGGCAGCTGAAGAAATCATACTTAACATGTGCAGACACTGATCACAACCAGTCACAACCATAACTTTGGAGATATTTTCTGTGTGTAAATGAGGCCAAAATTAGAACAGTACTGTTTTCCTCTCCTTCTTCCCCTGACTTATTCAAAATAGCTGCAACCTGTTATTATCCCATCACATAAACTCTGTTTTCCAGGCTGGCTGTGTAGTCTTTAACTCCTTCCTACCTATTTGTGATAAAGTCTTATTTTACCAGTCTTTCCTCTTAATGCTCCTACCTGTGCTTTCATTCGCCCTAGAAGATACATCAGTCTGGAGTTCCTTCCCATCAGGAAGCTTCTTCCCATGCTGGGTCAGCTTCTTCCAGATATTCTAGCTTTATCTGCCCTTGTAGTACAGATGTTTCTGTAGTACAGATTTTATTTTCACACAGGCTTTGAAAGATGTGGGGTGGCTCTTTGCTGCTTCCTTCAGTGCATCTCCCACTCCTTCTTTGGACCGATTCCTCCAAAAGTCATCTTTGAAAGGAGCAAATTTTAACTAGCTCATTCCCCCTCTGGGGAAGGCATTTTCAAAGAGCTGCTGCAAATGCTTTTGTGTTAGGAAGCTTCACAAGCAACACTTCCATAGTTTCCTCATCTACTGCTTTCACCAGCATGTTCTTCTTCAGCCCTCACTGGTCTGCACTGTCAGGCAGCAAAGAATGTCACTTTCAAGATGGTTATCTCCAGGATGTGCCTGTTTAGCTTTTCCTGGCACTAAGTATTATGCAAAAGTACTGCAGGTTTAATCGAATTCAGAAAAAACAAGCAAATAAAGTCTTTGAACATTCAGGAGGCATGTCTGAGTCTCTTCTGCTTGTTTTTTTCAGTTTTTGTGGGTAGTTTCTTCTCTGCCATCTGAATGACCGTCTCTCAATAAGTATCGATGATACTTATTGTCTTGCAATTACACAAAGAGGAATTATGATTACTTCAGACAAAATAAAATTACTTTGCTAAATCTCAGGTATTTTAGAGAGACCAAAGCACTGTTGTTGATTGCAAGAGACATATCACCAAACTAGTAATATATTATGATTATAAACGTGCAGCAAAAGAGACCAACTTGTGTCTGTCCTGTGGTCAGAAAAGGCATATAATACAAAGAGCTGACACTGGAACAATAAGTATTAACTCTTCTGATTTTACTTCCGTAACATTTTAGGCAAGAGGGTTCACTTTGCTCTGTAACCATGGATGAATGAATATTTATATTTATGGAAAATAAACTTTTTAAAGGTATATTAATTAGTTATTAGTTAATTAATATTAATTAGTAATTAACTCTGTTTTGCAAACATCCTTTTAACTGCTTTAAGTATTTGACAGTAAGAGTACCATTACTTCAAATTAGCATAATTCCGAATCTTGTTCAGATTCTAGAGTTGACTGTGGATTAACTAGGGTTCTGCTTCTTAGAGCAAACCAGAGTGATTTAGAAACATGAGAAGGAATCTACACCTACCTTTATCTTCTTTTGGTGCAGGGTCCTCAGATATACCAAGACTGGTATAACTCTGAAGCACAGCATGTCATACAGTCATGGCATGGACGGTGCTGAAAACCCCTGCATCTTCATCAACTGGGCAGGAGCTTTTACCTCTCCCCCAGGATAAGGCTTTGATGAAGAACACCGTAGGGCCTGAGTGATCAACACTATTGAGATCTGTGTTTGCAGAAGAGGAGATGAACTACTGAGACTCTGGGCTGTGAATGTGCCTGTCAGTGGCTAGAGGCAGAGTATCTCTTCTCCCTTCGTATTTTCATGGTTTGCTATTTTCAAAACCAAAAAATAGTTCTGTGAAGAGTTTATATCCTTGCTCTGAGCTGGGATCAAGTCTGGTTACTTCAGGCTGGTTCTTTGGGCTGATCTTTAGAAGCTCCAGTAGAAGCTTCTCAGGGGTGCTTGCTAGGAATTCAGGCTACATCTGAGCACAGGACTTCTTCATATATATCTCAGTACAATAATTAGGGCTCTTTTTAGTAACTCAGACCATTAATATTTTTGTTAATCTCTGCTGTTTAGACTTTGAGCTTTTTCTTTCTAATGGCAGTACTTAGCATTAACAAGAAAGAAACAGTTTGTTCTGAAAAGAACTTCTATCCTGATTATTTTATTTGTTTTATTCTATTATTTTATCTGGTTTATTTTATTATTTTTATCCCAATGAGCACAGTGTGAGCTCCGCATAGTCCATTTTTTGATTTGAACAATGTTAGAGATTCTACTATCATAGAATCATAGAATGTTTTGGGTTGGAAGTGGCCTTTAAAGGACATCTAGTACAATCCCCCTGCAGTGAGCAGGAGCCCCTTCAGCTAGATCAGTTTGCCCAGAGCCTTATCCAACCTGACCATGAATGTTTCCAGAGATGGGGCATCTGCCACTTATCTGGGCAACCTGTTCCAGTGTTTCACCACTCTTATTGTAAAAAATTTCTTCCTTATATCTAGTCTAAATCTCCCCTCTTTTAGTTCAAACTATTAACCCTTGTCCTGTTGCAACCGGCCCTGCCTTACTGCCCCATCTGAACTACTGTAGCTTCTGATAGCCTCACTCCAGACGTGGAGTCCATCCTGCCAAGTTTCAGTAATGGCAACCAGGTCATAGCTTTCTAGCACCATGGTGGCTTCCATCATCTCCTGTTTGCTGCCCATGCTATGTGCCTTGGCGTGGAGGCACTTCAGCTGGGCTGAAGTTGGGCACAGCATGATCTTAGAGGAACTCCCCTGAATTAATTTGAGAAATTTCCCTGGTGTTTCCCTGTTGGCTTCTGTTACCTCAGGAGCCCCTGGCTCATCTCTGTAAGACTTCAAGTGTGCTGCAGTGTACCCAGCATGCCTCAGAGCAACAGGCTGAGTTGCCTTCACTTAGCACTCTGTCCCTCTGACCTTGGCATGTCATCCTATAGCTTGTCACAGGCAAGCTGAATGTTATCTCCCTTCCCTTCAAGTCTAGTTTAAAGCTCTGTCAGTGAACCCTGTAATCTCCTGAGCAAAGACCCTTTTCCCCCTTTGAGAAAGGTGAATCCCAACCGATGCCATCTAATGCCAGCAGATGTACTATCGTACAGATATTTTTCTTAGGACACTTTTGATAAGACAAGGTTATTCTTGCAAGAATGAATCATAAGATCATGTCATTATTAAAATTATAGCAGTTTGCATAAGAAATCTACACATGGGCTA
Organism: Buceros rhinoceros silvestris; assembly: GCF_000710305.1. Lineage (NCBI taxonomy): Eukaryota > Metazoa > Chordata > Aves > Bucerotiformes > Bucerotidae > Buceros > Buceros rhinoceros. The sequence continues at coordinate 17,516 of NW_010405724.1, read as the reverse complement.
CCTAAAACAATTAATCCAGACTACTAAAATCATACCACTGCAGTGCAAAAGCCCCTCTGAGTTGCCTGTGTCATACTTTCTGTTGGTAATCTATTTGTTTTCACTTTTCTACAGGTTTTTCAGATATCCCTTCTGCACCAAGCGGGTTTTTTTAGGCCCTGTTCTCTTTACCTCTAAGAGACAAACACTCATTATTATTGCAAGACTCATTAGCCTTTTGAAAAAGCAGATTGAACATGTATGCCACATGTAAGAAATTATTCAGTGCCCTGAGATGATCATCTTTTTATTCTGATTATTTCTTTCCTAAATCACCAAGTAGATCTCTTTTGAGAGCTACTTTACCTCTCCTGTCTCCCAATATAACATTTTAAGTGTTACTGAGTTTCCATTTGCAAGTGCTTTGTTCTACTGTAGAGGTGCAAACTTACCTATTCAGTCATTCATTTCACATCTTGGCCCTGAGGCAGAAGAATTAATTTGCCTCAGTGAAATGCTGTAGCAGCTAAGCCTTGATTTTGCATTATAAAGACAAGCACAGAATCCTTATTGGCATAAATTCTGTTTAAGATATTGGGACTATACTGATTTATTCCTCCTGAGCATTTGTCTCAAAGGCTTTACTCTTTCACCCATTTTTTAACTTTCTTCTGTTTTCTCTTCTAGGGCAACAGGCTTTGGCTTTTTGAATGCACTATGCAAAGCAGCAGCTGTACTTGGAAACTTAATATTTGGTTCCCTTGTTGGTATCACCAAAGCAATCCCTATTCTTCTTGCTTCTACTGTTCTAGTATGTGGAGGTCTGGTAGGACTTCGGCTTCCTGACACAAGAACCCAGGTGTTGATGTAACTGGAAAAAGCCATTTACTATTTATTTCCTTCTTCGTTCAAATGTCAAGTCTCCTGACTGATGGTGCAAAGGCTTCAGATTCTCAACGCTTAGTAAAATGCTCAGATGTCAGAAATCAAACTCAAAAGATACTTTGGAGTGGCAGAGATTTAGCAACCTCTGTTTGAATTTTCAATTTCACTTTTGTTTGCTTTCATATACTGCTATTCAAACCCATTTAACTTCAAACTGTAAAGCTACCTCTTAAAACACTTGCAGTGACGTGTCCAGGAAAGTAAAAACAATACTGATAATTAGATATTTAAAATGCAAGCAGTCATATTACATCCTAAATTTGGCCATGGCATTGTGACCTTTTGTAACAGTACAGTCATCCGAGTCAGTAAGTAATGGTGCAGAGAATGTTCATGTGTCAATGCATGCAGCATTAATCAGGAAGCTCTACAGACTGCATCAGGACTGAGAATACTGACCTTCTGCAGCTGTGCTTAGATGGTAAAAACTTGTGGCAATGCTTCTTTCTCAGGAAACCATTTTAGATAGATTCAATCTAAAGTAAAGATTGCAAACTACACCCCATATTTGTTGAGGAGAAGGCAACAGGTACTGCAGGAAGATGAAAGCTCATATGGGAAAGCAGCAAAGAGGATAACAAAATAAACACTTTCGCCCTTTGCTGCTGATGCTCCAGAAAAAAATGGTTTCTTCTCACTTGTGGCATCTGGAATATCTTCGTAATTTTAAAACACTGTTTTTTTTCTTAATCCAGAAGTGAATCAATGCAAATATTTATGTTGTTGTAAGTATGAATAAAAGAAGAATCAGGCCAGTGAACTATATGAAAAGTAAGATGCTTTCAGAAGTCTTTTGGTATTTAGACTTATAATACTTTTTTCTTTGTCATGCAATGGTTATAAAAATACATGTCCATAGAGTGCTACCTAGTAAATTTAGTCAGGTCATAACTTCAATATAGACTATGATGTAACTAAGACATCTCAATATATTTTTTTTAATAATATCAAAACAAAGGAAAGCAATAATAAAACCCACCTTCATTATTTTCACGGTTGATACACTTCTTTATAGAAGCGTTTTGTCAGATGATTTTTAATAGTTCTAGAGATAACTCATCATCTAACACTTTCAAACACCTTTCGAACAAGGCCATTAGGAAAGAAGCCATGGCAAGGCTGCAGGCAGTGGTAATGCTTTTATGAGATCAAGTGCAAGGATGGAGAGTAAATGATAGTAAATATATTCCTTCTAAGGAATGTGTTGTGGACTGCTCTGAATTACAGTAAAGAGGTCCGGCAGCTATGCAGAAGGCTATGGGTTCTCTTTAAAATGTTAGTATTAAAAATTTAATACAAATACATTTATATAGTTAGCAGACAAAAGGGATAGATCCTCTAATGACAGGAACTGTCATTGTTTTCAGTGGAGGTATGACAACTTGTATCAGCTGATGAATTATTTGCACTTTCAATTTTCAAAGAAAAAATCTGGTATAAAGAATAAAGAAAAATTTATCAGTATTTTTTCTAATTATGTCGACAACATTTATTAGGTGATTGAATCATTGCCAGGGAAATTAGGCTCTCAGATAAGGTCAATGTGTAGTAATTTTTCTCTTGCTCATAATGGGAACTTAGCTTTGGGTAGTAATAACTACCACTGCATTCTGTGTCAGTAATCATCCTATTCGTATTGAAAGAGTCAGTAAAAGTCTATGTAAGAAGGTCATTCATTACATTTGAAGTTCACTGTTTAGTTTACTCAGTCTAGAAGTTACCTTTTTCAGCTATTAACAAATGTCTGTCTACACACTGTTGCACCAAAATGTTAGCCCAAGATGTGGTTTTCTGCTATTAACAAATGAGAAAAGTGGCTGAACTAAAAATCACGAGTATGGAAAACAAGTGGGCATTTTTTTTATGTTGATAATTTAAGTATGATATAGTAATAAAGTTTAATAAATGCATTCATTTTGAAGTATAAACAATCAAGATATTTGAGAGGAAATATATTTAAATCTGACTTAAATATGTCTTGAATTTCTAAACTATGTTGAAAAAAAGGAGCAAGAACTATTTTTCACCAAATTCCAAGTTGTGAACAAAATGCTGGCCTTAGTTTTGCGTCTGTGGCTTTTGTCCACTAGTCGTAGCCTTAGTATTCAAGGCTATTTTCTCCAATGAGAGTAATATTTGAGCCCTATTTCTCTGTGCTATTCATTAGTAGTATGTATCCACCTTCTGGTACTTACTGCACAACCTATTTTGAAATCTGAAGCCTCTGTACATGTTTGGAGTAAACATCAATAGCAATGTTAAAATATTACATTGTCTTGCTGTGCACTGTCCGCTTGAAGTAGTATATTCTGTCCATTTCTGTATGTACTTCTGAAAAACATCCATATCTGACACTTCATGCCACCTGACCATTGTGGAGGAAATGGGCCAAGAAAAGTAAGGTTCATCTTTTGAGGGCTACAGTTCGAGACTAACACACTAAAATATCATTATATGTAAAATTATGCTGATTTCAATGCTGGGTCTTAGTGTAAATCCTGACTATGTCATAGGCATGTGATCAAGTCTGCATGAAGTAGAATATAGTAACAACAGAAATTACTAATGATGAATGAAATTCCCAACTACATGGACCTTGCATAGTCCAGAATTATAGGTTGTTCTAAGGTAGGAAAATGAAAAAGGAAGAATGATGGGTAGGAAAGGGGAGAAAAAACAAATGGAAGAGATGAACAGAGAAAAAAGTCCACAGATATTTCCTATAAACAAAACCTAAAGCTAGAATTTCCCTAGCTGGTGAGGCAGCTGGTTCAACAGATTTGAACTAATGTGCAAACCAGCATCAAAGCTGCTTGAACAATCAGTGGTTTAGGCTTGAGTGTAGTAAAGATTTATTTGTCTGTTTTGGTCACTGAACTGGTTGACCACTAACTGGAAGCTCCTTTCATCTAAACTGAAGTAATATGTAAACTCTAGTGCTCTTCTGTAGAGCTGAAAGGCTTATTCCAATGTCAGCAATGACAAAAAGTACAATGGCCCCTGAAGACAGAGAAGACTGACAGTATTTAGAATGGTATTAACCATGGTGGTCAACTATTTTAAAATTTAAACTGTCTGCAAAAGAGACCACGTGTTTTCATTTTCGGCAAAGAAATTTTATTTTCTTTAGTTTTACTTCTTAGAGGTTGTCTGCTGGTAGAGCTTGACTTAGCGGACTCTTATTTCTTGAAAGCATCTTATTCATTGTGTTTGTACATTGGCTATAATCATGTTAGCACCTTATTGGTTGGAAACACGCTCTACAACATTTGGTATGCATTGAATTGATTGCCCCATACAGGCTCCTAGGAAAGGGAGTGGTTTCTGAAGCGCTGAAGGGGATTACTAATGAACGATGTATTAGGGGGTCTTCTTCCTCTGCACTTGATTTTAGCCGGTGCCCTTGCAGAAGTGTATACTACAAAACTTAGACACATGTGAAAAAGTGTTAGTCCTCCTTCCTTCCAGTAGTCTACTCCTTGTTCATCGTCGTAGAAAAGTGAGGCAAAGCGCAAAGTAAGACTGCTGGTTCAAGCTCTGCTCCCTTTGTCTTCATGCCATTCTATTCATTCCATTCCAAATTGCTTTTCTTAGAAGGACAGCCTTAAAGAAAGTCAAAACTCACTGCTCATGCTCTCAGTGGCTTTTGACTTCATAGTAACATTCAGTAAAGTTTGCCACATACCTTTTCAATTTGGCCATCCCTTTTTAAGCTAAGATGGAAAGCAAGTTCAAAAGTCCTTCAGACAATCTAACCTTTCTGAGACAGCCAGATGCCACATT
>NW_010405724.1:9630-12712 GCF_000710305.1 Buceros rhinoceros silvestris | reverse complement strand
CTACATAGCCAGAAGTCCGAACTAATACAAGGAGGGGTATCATCTCAGAATGGCCCTTTTTGGACTCCTTCTGCTATGGGTGCAGATAAGGGGGAACCTTCTTGTCTGTGCACCTAGCTCAGCTCCTGGAGGAAATACTATTCTCTGTTCTTGTTTTCTTTTGCTACTGCTATGAAGCCTTATCTTCGTGTAAATGGCTTTAAGGCTCAACTGTTGATTCCAATTCTTGGCAATATAATATAGTCCCCAGCCCTCATACAGACAGCTTCTGTGTGCTGGGATTTAGCTCTCTTCCCCATTGTGAGTTTTAAAATTATCTTCATTAGTCAGAGAAAGATGTTTACATCCAGTCGCACCTCTTTACCTAAACAAGATGATATCGTGGTAATACAACCTACAAGCCATGTTTCCTGTTTAATAACCTGGAAATGCAATTGCAATTTCAATCACGATCTTAAAAAAAGAATCTTTGCACTCTGGGGATAAAAGACATGGGAAGTAAAAACAGGAATGCTCACTTCCTCTGGAGTCTTGAAAGAAAACACATGCTCAGTAATCATACTGCAGAAGAAAACATGTCTGAGAGCCTGCTTTTCCTCTGCATTTCCTACCTTCTTGTTCATTAAACTTACTCTAAAATATTAGATATTTGCCTGAATTAGTACTTTCCAGTGCTGCTAGTTCAGGAAACCCAGCCTGCCTGCAGTTTGGAGGCCACACGGAAATCAGATGGCCATGAGGAATTAGCAGAGAGTGTTAGGCAGAAAATCTGGAATTCAGTTCAGAACCTGAATTAATTAGCACCAATTTATAATACCTGCAGATCTCCCTTGACTTCACTTACCCTCACCCAGTCTACATTTTGTCCATATGCTGAAATCGGCTTTGTTTGCTTTCTTCTACACTGATCATTTAAATCAAGTGAAAAAAAATATCTTTTCATCTGTTATTGTTGTCTGCATTCTTTATTTTTACTGCAGTGGTGAATACCCTACTTTTTCTTTGATGCAATGACTTAGTATGTCAGGAAAAGGAAAAAGACAAGATAGGCCTGATTGATTTACTATTCTTATTTGATAGTAGGTTGAATTATCTCCAAAGATGCATGGAGTACACCCTGTTCAACTAAACATTAATAAAACATTAACTTTTGCCAGTATCCTCTCACAACATACACACAAGCTACATTTACTAAGACCAAAATAATTAGGGGAAAATAAGGAAAAATATAGGTGTGATTTCTGGGATAAATGATCTTCCCAGCTTGACAAAGGTGTAAGAACACATTGCTCACTTCTGACCAGTACACAGTCCAATAGTGAAAGATTGGAGATCAGTTAACAATAAAGGTATTTGGATGAGCATAACCTGAAACAAAAATATTGTCCTTTTCACCCAGGGTATTAAAAAATATGCATTTTGATACCACATAACCAAGAAGACTTGTAGAAGTCTTGCCTCTGCTGTGGCCATCAACACTTTTGAGCTGTAGCCAGACACATCAGTCTGGAAGTGAGAGAAAGAAATTGCTGGCAGGCTGGTTTTCATCACTCTCCCCACAGCTAGCCGCCTAAGTTCATTTCGCTTGGATCCTAGGGATCTGGTTTTTTGCTCTACCTCTTTTTGCTCTGCCTTGGTCTAATTTTGACCATCTACCACCTGTCATTCAGCTTTCAGCAGTAGTCCTGACCAAGCAAGTTGAAGCTGCTTACTGCTAATGGACAGCACTCATAATACATCATGAGCACAGTACCCTGCAAGAGCCCAGTGTCTTCTGTGTTGGTCCAGTTTCATCAGTCAGACAGCTAGAGCTATCACTAGCATTTTTTTCTTATAATACTGCATGTTTTCTAACCTCTAAGACATGTCTTCTACTCTCTTAATGTCTGCTTTGTAAATTTATGCCTTCGTAAATTTATGGTTGTGTGATAAAAGTAATTTGTGATTCTCTCGTAAGCCTATCTTACCCAGTTAAAATATAATCCTTCAAAAGACGAGGGCTGGGAAAAAATAGTGAAATGGAATCACATTAAATGCAAACCATGGTGAGTAAGATTTCAAGGCCTTTTATTTTGTCAGCTGTTTTCCTTAAATCTTAGTCTGCAGCTATATAATCTGGTGTATTGTAAAGTATTACGCAGTTAAGAGGTGAATACACATACAGAAAAATGTTTAAGTATACACTCATATATACACTCACACGCTCCTCCCTATAACACAGATCAATGTTAAGGCTTACAAACCATATTCTCATTTCATTCTCGATGACACTAAGTGCTACTTTCTGCATCGTACATTATGCTTTGAACCCAAATAACATGCTGCTTCTTTCCTTGTGTAAGAACCCTTCACTTATTCACAAGCAAAATTGGTTTTTATGATAGCAAGATACGTCTTAGCTGACCATTAGCTTTCGATCATCAGAAGGGAACTCCTGAAATGCTCTGAAAAATTAGCTCTGACTTGGCTGTAGCCTTCTCCACAGCCTCCACACTGTGCCAAACAGCAAAAGACATTTTGGAAAGGCACTGATCAAGTTCCGGTGACTAGGAGACACGACACTCTTGGATACAGGAAATCCTAAAAGCTATGAATTTTGTGTTTTTCAACTAGAAGTCTTTCATAATATTCAATGGGGATCTCAATATGTAAACTTCTGTGTAATGTATGAGAAAATGTCTGTGTCTTCCTGTATTGTGTGTTTTTCATTGTTTCTGCTTACATAGCTGCTGTTGTTTCAGTAATGTGGCTAAACAATTTGCTGCTGTTTTTATCAGCAATCTTTGACCAGCTTGAAACAGAGCCATTGCCAGGGTGTCTTTCAATTAATGATTAACGCCCACAAAGATCTTCTCTAGTAATTAATGCTGTATAAAGTAATTTCAGCTATAATTTGAGCAAATCCAGAGTGAAAATAGCAGTACATGCACACAGAGCAGTGAGGGTGGAGAGAACTCTTTCAGAAGCTCTGGCGTCTGCTACCTTTCTCCTTCCCTCTTTGCAGAATGTTCACTCTTCGCAGAGTACCTCCTCTGGTGGGGACATGCACTCATGCTACAGAACTAAGAAAGCAGTAGAAGAA
>NW_010405724.1:0-9528 GCF_000710305.1 Buceros rhinoceros silvestris | reverse complement strand
AGAGTGTATTTCTTCCACAGGACGTAATAATGTATATTTGCTATAGGAAAGCCAACGCCATACTAAGGTTAAAACAAACAAATAAACAGACAGACAGACAAACAAATACAAGCAGCTTGCAGGGGGTTTTTTCCCAAGTTTGCTGTGAGTTGAAAAACTGAATACTAGTCTGTATCAAACCTTTTTGAGAAGGCTTGAAAAGGTACCAATGCTCACATGATAGTACTTTTGGAAAGCAATGGGTCTTTCCAAAACGAAAACACACTGAGTGAGACCGTAGCATATAGTTTCTAATTGTGATCATGAAATTAGGCAGTTGTAAGTAGAAAATTGCTGTTAATATTCAAAGTAGCAGTAGGTAATGCTACCTTCTGTTTGGAAAGTTGGAAACAGATCATAACCAGGGTTTAAAAGGGAAAAGAGAACACTAAAAATTTGGAGAGCAACTGACAAAACACAATTTCCATTGTGTCATTTGGACAAACCCTTCAGCTCTTTCTTATTTATTCCTGCCACAGATCCCTTCCGGTAGAGTAACTGATTTCATTAGTGCTTCACTAGTGAAACAAAAGTTTTTATTGACATTTGCAACAAAAACTAGAGCAGGCATGAAATTAGCACTGTAGGAAAGCTATCTCATTTACAAAGGGTTAAATGCACAAAGCTGCTAGCGACTGTATTTGTGGACCTCCTAGTGGTTTAGGATCCTACAAAGTGTTACGTGAACCTCGAATTGTCTGCATAAACTAATAACTGTTTAAATCACTGAAGCAGTTTACATGATTGGAATTGTAGCTTTCTCTTTCAAACATACTAAATACATTATTGTGTATACTGTCATACTGGAATTGCTGCTCTGAGAGAAATGTGTTTGTTTAGCCCTCATTGTTAAAATGAATAATTTTAGCTTTTCTTTTTCCTATAAGTGCAAGATTTCCCAAACAGTAAAAAGATTTTTAATGGCATCCTGTGCTGCAAGCCTAATGAATCAACCAACAGCTTATTTTAGCCATTTCCTCTAGAATTTTGTATTAAAAATCCCATTTAAAACTTTTGAAAAAATTGCTGTATTACCCTCAGCTGCCTAACATTGTGTCAAGTGAATTGTATCTCATACTTGGCCTAAAATATATGTGACAATATACTACACAAAACTAGATTTTTTTTTAAGAGGGCAGTTTTATTTGCAGTGTAATGACATTCACACAGAAGTCAGGTGTCAAGAATGAGGTACTGAAAAAGTAGAGCTCTTTGCCTTCACTGTAATTTATTGGCATTGACAGGTTACTGACTTGTTAGCATTTTCTAATGCTGAGCAACAGAAGAACAAAATGTATTCTTCCCCAGTTTTTTGTTAGGTGTTTTCTGCCTCTGGTTTCTCTACTAAACTTCCACTGAGACTGTCAACTGCTCTGAGACAACTGGGAGTTCAATTTTTCAAACTGTCTTTAGTGTGCAAGAGTGCAGGTTTATTAGTATGCATATGTTGACAAGAAAACCTTGAACCGTTTCCGTATCTTAGTGCCAGGAAACATGTACATTTTGTGTATATGGTAATAAGCTGCTTTACTTTGAAGTTGAATTCCCATTTATACATGTTTACTTCCAGATCTGCTAAACTGCAACAAGATCTTGGCAATGGTCCTGACCTCTCTCTCTCTTTCTTTCTTTCTTTCTTTTTTTTCTTTACTGCTGTGTATGATCTCCTGCAAAGCAGGTTACAGTCATCACTATTGTACATATGTGTTTGCATGTGTGTGCCTTGATAGGTTCTCTCTTTTGGGGTTCTGAATTTTCCATTTCAAGTCCAGCTGGTACAACTGTGAACTCATCTTTCCAGTATGCTTCTCTGTGTCAGATTGCCAACTTCCAAAATGTTTGACCAAGTGTTTTGATTAAGTCCCCTGAGGAAAGCTGTCTGTATACTTGTGAAAGGGCATGCTCTGTGTAGGGTGACTGTGTACAGTATAAATCTATAAAATGTGGAAATGTTTATAAATTTATCTGCAAAATATTTATCATCCATGTAACAAATGCAAAGTTATTTAGTGTACATCAGATTAATAAAGGGGCATTTTTTGCTCCACTATATTCAAATAAAGGTTTGTTCTCTGCAATGAATACATATCAGGTGTGATGATAGCCAGAACATAATGCTTCACTACCCACAAAATACTGAAAACAATTGTTTCACCTTAATTAGTTCTTTTACAAAGCCTCTCTATGTATCTCATCTTTAGTGTCTGTATTAAAGGTTGAACACTTATTAAAATAAAACATGGAACCAGTTAATAAAGTTAAAGAAATTTAAGTGATTGTAAAAAGAGAGAGTAGGGGTTGCTATGGTTGCAAGGGACAAAGTTCTTTAGTTAACCATCCGGGATTCATGTTTTTATGGAACATAATTGCACAAAGTAGACATCTGGCCTTTCACTACAAAACTGCACTGCAGAGGCATCTTATCACCCAAAATGTCTAATCTAACCCTATGTGAAAAGCATACTGCTGCAAGGTATGATGATCTATGCATCTGAAAGGCCAATGGAAATTTATACAATAAACTGTGGTTCCATAAGGACTTGGTATTCACCACTGTAAATAATCCAAACCCAAAAAACTGAAGCAGCACTGCAACAACATTAGTTCTTCATTACATTTTTGCACTAAGGACCTCCAGAAAGCTTCAACGGATCAAATGTGGTAGCTTTAAAATGACAAAAAAATGCTGAGTTATTTATATTCTGCCAGCTAAATGGCTGGATTGGAAATACATTTCCAAATATAGATTATTCCAAACAGATGATAGACTGAACAAAACACATGAGCCTCTTCAGCTGGTCACCAATAGGGAAAAAGTTAAGCTACATGTGAACTGAAGCATTTTCAGCTCATGCAAGAGCACTGTCTGCAAAACCCAACAACCAAGGACACGTACAATTTTGTGACTGTCCTTTGACAACTGGAGTTTTTTGTGGTACTGTACAGAAGAAAATTTTTGTGTTTATTAAGTCATCATCATCATCATCATCATGACGACTTGGCTTTGTGAACGAAGATCTGGGAAGGGTTTTCCCCACGCTCACTGCAAGCGATGAGTGCACCCTTCGGGCTTGCACAGTGGATTTTTCCGGTGAGGCGCAGCGTGCGCAGAACTGGCCCCACCCTTTACACCTGCGGTTCATCTGCCAGGGCCTGGTGAGCTTGGACCGTGACAGCAAAGTCCTCAGGTCATAGGTTTGGTTAGAGTATCCTTCTCTTAGATGGAGCCTTACAAGGCTAAACAAGCTCCATCTGCCTGGGTTTGGAGTCAGAGTTGTCCTTCTCCTAGGATGGCTGCCCGAAGGCTAGTGAGCCCATCCTGCCCGTGGACACACTTTGTCTGACCCTTCAGTTGAGACCTATCTGGCTTGGGAAACCCACCGGAGGCACATGCCACCAGCAGCACAGCTCTCAACCTCACAAGGGCACGCAAGCTCCTTCCCCACAGCAAGGAGGTGCCCGTGACAGAGTCGCTGCTCTACCTCCGGACATCACAGACCCGGGCACAGGGCGGCTGGGGCCTGCCAAGAACGGGAGTCCTGGAGGTCGTTTATTAAGTACAGCCAACAGAAATAGAGTCATGTTTTTAAGTCTTAGATGTACATCATCTACCTTCACTTGATGGGGATGTGTAGTATAACTACACTGCTCTAATGGAGATGAAACTTTCATGCTTGTGTATCCTAGTCTCATTCTGGGAAGAAATCAACCTCTTTCATGAAGAAGATAAAATAACAATACAAAAGGGAGTGTGGGATAAGATTTACACAGATTCTTCATAACTACCTTTCAGAAACTTCAACTAATCTCAGAAACCTTCAGTAGCAGTGAATTTTGTGTCAGAGCACATTACCCTGCAAAAACTACACTTTGGCTTGTAGGACTGCTTTTCCCCAAAGAATTTTGCAAACATACATGTATCTAGTGCTGGGTTACACAGTTACGCTAGCAAAAAGGTGATGCTTAATTCAGAGCACTCTATATGTGTGTGTGCATGCATGCGTGTGTGTGTATGTGTGTGTGTGTTGGTCTATATATTGCATGAGACAAGACAAGTACACAGAGACTGTGGATGCAGATGTAAGAGGAGGAGTTTTGTGGTATCTAGAGCTGTGTATACCTGATACCAAATGTTAAAACATATCATGCATTTTCAATCTGTTTTGCTTTCCACCAGGGTGCCAACAGGGCTGTAATTATTATTTAATCCATTGTAATTTTAAAGTTATGCATATGATATTTTAGGGTGATGTGAGATTATTTGTGAGATCATTATCTAACCTGAACTGTTCCCCATCTTGTTTAGACATCTCTGTAACTTTTTTATAACGCTTTACATTGACAGCAGAGAGGAGAAACAGTGACTTAAAGCTCCTTATAGGCTTTCCTAAAAGTACTAAGTTGAACTGAAAATCATGCAGTTCTAGATGTTTTCTGTTGTCATATATCTAAACTTTCAGAGTATACAGGTGAATCCTCTATTTCGGCAGATACATTTCACATCACGTTACTTCTGGCTGTCAGAATGGATCTAACCAGTCTGATTAGGACTTCACTACTATTGCAGATTAAAGCTGTATGTGTAAAATAGCTTGGGAAGACATCAAAAGCAGTATTACGGAGAGACTTCCTGGGAGAGGAGGACAGAGCTTGAAGTAAGGGCCTGACCACATCAGTTGCTGAATTACACAAATGCAAAGGTCTGTCAGCTCTGATCTGTGTATCACTATTGACTGCACTGGGGTGCACTGCTGTCTGCAAAGAGCTGGATGACTTCTGCTCAGAAAGCTAAATGCTGTCCGTACATTTAGATCTAGAGGCAGAACTGCAGCTGCTGCGATCAGTAGTAATGCCTAAACAAACTACATCTGGAAATGCCTACACTAATCAATCCAGGCAATGTTTCCTGCTTTAAAATTGAGAACACAAACCAGCGTCAGCCTTCAGAAAAGCCAGACTGTGGCACTTCTAGTCACAGAGTGGGAAATTGTCAAAGTATTCCTCAAACACCCTGTCCAATACTGGGGAAAAAAAAAATTAAAAAAAAAATTAGGCACTTGAGAATCCTTAGCTACAAGAATGAAGTGTGAAGTGCCTTCTGTAACCACTTAAAATGTTGGTTGGGTACCCAGACGGTTTGACTGAATTCTGATCAGATACAGCCTAGGCTACAGATCAAATCTCAATTACAGATACAAATGACACCTCACAGGCAAATGGCAATTTAATTAAAGTTTCGTGATAATGCACAGAGCTGGACTATGGTGGTCCAGTGGTTTTGTCTGTGGTTGCAATGGCTCTGAATTCTGCACTTTACAACAAGTTGTGTCATAATGCATTTAATTGTGTTGTGTCCCCATACAAATTGCAAACCACTTAACCCCAGGACTCTCAGGCGGTTCCTGTCTTTAAATAAAAACATCCTTTGCTTTGCAGTCAAACTGGACTTCACAGAGACTAGGAATGAAAAATCAGATAAAGCTAAAAGTAATCCACCTTCTCCAGCATCCTAGGAGTGAAGCCATTACTCTTTTATTTGTTGCATCATTTATCTTTAAGCAGCTGTTGTTGCACGCACTCCCTCAAGGACTCCCTTGCAAACTCCAGATTCTGCCTGCAAACGGCATTGTAGCATTGGTGGTAGACCCAGGCTGTCTGAAAGGCACTCCTCCTGGTATGTAGTATTATGTTTCAGTTAGGTTCTTTTTTCCCAGGTTTATTTCCCATCCAGCAGGTCTGGGCCATTGGTGAACTGCTGTCTATGAATATGTTCCCCCCTTTCTCTCACTGTGTCCGTAAGGAGTTACAGAAATGATTTTGTTACTATGCAATAAAATTGTATGGAAAGTAAGCTCTGGCTCCTTGAGGGCCATTACTCAGTAACTCAGTTCTTAGTATATAGGAGAAATTTGACTTCTTCCTTTCAGTCTTTAACTAAAATCAGAACTTCTAAGATTTGAATAAAACGAATCTGTTCAGAAAAAAAAAAAAAGAAAAAAAAAGAGCTTATTAGCTATTAGTAAAGGTGTTGGGTTAAGACCAAGGAACTCTGAGATATTGATGTACCATTGAGTTCCAGCAATGTCAGTATTACACTGCGAGTGTGAACTCTAACTGGTCTTTGGTAGGGCTGTGTTTTGTGAGCTAAAATATGCTGAAGAGTGGAATACATGGGCATGTGGAGATGAGTTCGCGGGGAAGAACTCTGGACTTTGCCTGGCAAAAGCATGTAAGAACTATTGACTGATCATAGATGAGCAACAAAAAAGGTGAATAAGAGCATACATCTGCTTAAAAGTCATCTATACTTAAATATGTTTACCTTGCATTGTTATTGTTATTGCTACCTGAATGTTGAAAACAAGGAAAAATACCTGTTCTGATGACATGGGAAACGTTAATGCTGGCTATGTCAGTGGAGCATATTTTACTGCTCATAGAAAATAGAATGGTTCTTGTTTATACAGGGCAGTTGCCAATCTGACTTACAAGTACAGTAGGAAAAATCACTATGGAAAAGATCAGGAAGGATTTTGTTAATATAAAGCTTGCACAAAGTTTCAGCTATCATTGCCCGGCAGCAGGCTGAGATCCTTCACTTGCAGGTAAACCCACGGGCCCAAGTGCCATGCATCTCATGACATAAGCGAGCAAAGTGTCCTGAGCTGGCAACTGGCTTACCTCTGCCACGCATTTTGGTGGGACAAGTCTTGAGCTGAGGGCAGCTGCAGGTCTCTCTGCAAGTGGTGCTGCCATAACCCGACAAAGCAGCATGAGAATCTCAGTGCTCCTCAACCTACACAGGCTTCTGGTTCATTTTTTACCTAGAATTTCACGTACTGATTTTAATGCTACAGCTTCAACAGATGTGGGATGTGATTATCTAAAGAATACACTTTACCCCTTAGAAAAACAACAAAGCCACTTCCAGGAGTGTAATTCAAACTGAAGCCATTTTGATTTAAATAAGAGGAGGCTGCTGACACTGTGTTCCCTGTGAAGGGGCCTGGATGCTGGAATTAGCTCTCCTTGCTGAGCCTCCTGGAGCCTGAATTTGTCAGCGTTTTAGACAAGTTCTTAATTTTTTTACACTAATGTGAATAATGAGGAGCTTTTCAAAAGGCTGGAGCTGTGCCAGTGGAAAAGTGGTGGAAATAAGAAGAATTAGTCTAGTGGAAACCCATGGGAGTTCAGGCTGTGCTTTATCTGTGGGGCAACTGTTGGCAGGCAAGTAATGTGTGTAGGGCTGCCTTAGCTGTCACTCAGAACACTGTAAATGCAAAGCTCCTAGTGCTCTGCCTCAAGAGTAATAAATAAATAAACATTAATGAGTGAATAATGCAAAGACTTTTAACAGAATGGAAACATCGCTAAGCACATACATTCACAAAGAAGTACACAGATACCATATTACAAAACCAAAAAACCCTCCTCCCTAAACCCCCTGCAGAATTGCTCCCTTCCCCGAAAGAAACACTGCTACAAGCAGACCACTTACAGCTTGTGGATAACATGTGGGGAAACAATCATTTTAGTTTTGCTACATGCAACCCGATAAAGTGCTTTTTTGCTGAATCTGCGAGCTGCGGCTGGGCACAGATGTTCCCTGCTTTCAAACAGTTCTGAATTCATTTTTATGGTCATTCATTATGTCTAGACAAGGAGGGTCACTCCACTCCGAACTACTCTGTTAAATGAATAAATATTTATTCCAACAGACAAACGGAGAAAGCTGTTTTTTTGGCAGAGTTCTTGCAAAAAAGATTTCCACCTCTGTCTTACTAAACTCTTGTCAATTTTGCAGGAACCCGGGCATTTGTCCAAGGCATTTTGAATAAATACTTCTTTTTTAAAAAAAAAAACAAACCTGTTCAAGCAGAGAAACTGGTTTCTTAGGTACCTTGGCAGGCAGGATTTAACCAAGTCTTGCCAGGATGGAAAAAGTGGCGGGACTCCTCCTGATAAGAAAGGACGGCTTAGAAATGCACCTTAGGTCAAGCAAGGATGCATAACTTGAAGCAAGTAGATGCAGAAAGCTACAGTATAACCTGGTATTCCCAACATACCACTGCTTCTCACTTTCAGCACAGGACATGCTACTTCCCCTTCTTTTACACTTAAGCAGGTCTTTGGGAGAAGAGGTGGCTTCTGAAAAAAAATCACAGCTTTTGGGCAGGAAAGAGGAATGTTAAGTCAGCTCAGTCCCATGGCTGAGATAATGGTGTGATCCTACAGATAGGCCCATGAACACAAGAGCGTCAGCATGAGTGGTGCTTTGGATTGTAATATGCAATTTGGGACCTAGAAAGAGTCACTGCAGAGTCCCAGTACTGAAATCGAAATCCTTGGATTCACCAAACTAACTTGGAAATCATGAGGTTTTACTGACAAAAATGCCAGAGGATATATGGCAGGTTTTCCCTCAAAACACAAGGTCTAGAAAGGCTCTTTTCCTCAGAACAACTTAAGGTGCTTAAGGAACTTTTTACTTTGGTAGCTGCATCATTAAAGCAAACATGAGATTTGCAAGTGGGAGAAAGATGACAAGTTTCTGACACCGAAGTAATATCTCTAATCATGTTTGTTTTCAGGTGACCGTGCTGTATTAAGAATGCTTTTGTGCACATCTTAGTACACTTCTTCTGGTTTCTTTCTCTAAAGCTTTGGCTCATGTTTATTTTCTCACAAACTTTTTATTTTGCTATTAAAAACCGGGGTTTCAATTTCAAGGTAAATAACAACATAGTTGTTATTTTTTTATTTAGATTGGCACCCAACAGAGCACAGTTAGACGTATTTCCAACTAGCTTGGCCTGCCCTAGCAGCTGTTATAAAATCTAAGGAACCTGTTCGTCTAGGAATTGGTATTCAGTATTGCCTCCAACTGTACACCAGGACAGTTCAGAATTTAAAATTACTTCCTCAATGGGGAAGAACCACTGCTGATGAGAGCACTTCAGCACTTCCGTTCTGTGTCTCCATTCTACCCACCCATAGTTTGTCATGGTATTTTGAATTTGCGAAATCTCACATTTCTTTAGAATGCTTTGACTAACATAGCTCTGATCTATCTTGAGCTTAATATACTTTTTTATTTGGGGCTTCTGCTATGACCACAGTCCCTTACTCACTCTAAGGGAAGAGCTGAGAGGGGAATCAGGAAAGTGGAATGCTGGGTTTCACCATCGCCTTTCCTTTCTGGGCGCACAAGGGAGGGAGCAGAGGCAAACAATGTCCCTCGCTTGCTTTCCCTAAGCGGGAGAGTTACAGCTTTCCCACTGACACTAGCTGTGTTTTATATAGGGATCCCTGTGTCCAGTTATGTGATGACTTATTTGTTTACTTACATCATGACAGAAAATAATGCAAAACACCAATACCATGCTGAGGGGGAGGCTGTAACCCAGGCTGGTTCCCAGTACTGATCTCTGCAGCTGATGCCTGTGGAGGTGGCTGCTTGCAGACCATAGATGCAGCTGCTTGGGGTGG
>NW_010405723.1:13331-16709 GCF_000710305.1 Buceros rhinoceros silvestris | reverse complement strand
AAAAAAAAAAAAAGAGGAAGTCTTAGTCTTCCTCTATCCTCCCCAGAGCCAGGACTTGGAGCACTGGAATTTCCCTAGTGGGGAAACAAAGACATAATGTCTAATTGTAAGGACATAAAAACTCAGAGGGAGAGTGCACAGAGGCCAGGAGTGCAGAAGAGCACTGATCCCAAAGTTCAGAAAGATAGAGAGAAGAAACTCATTTCAGAGCATGTGCAAGAAGTTCAAGTACCTAACCACAGCCAAAAGAAGGCTTGGGAGTATTGAGGCAAAGGAAGCAGAGAAGTAGATACTAGTCTATTTTTTTATACATTTGTCTGTCTGAATGCATGAGCACAAACACAGGTATTCTCCAAGTAACTCATGAAAGGCAAAACTCATGCATCTAACTTCCTTTTGTCTCAAACCAATGTGTAAACCTATAAATAATGCAGCTAATGAGAACTGAGAGCGTATTTGCTCAAGCTTCTGGGGAATGGGGAGAACAAGCCTGGGTAATGCAAATCTAGAATAAGGGAAGCAATTCCAAAGACTGTAACAAGCAGGGTACTCGTTCCCCTCAGCACATGCTACAGGAGAAGCAGGAGCTGGAAGGTATTATTAAGAAAGCACTTGGCTGTTGTAGTGGCTTCCATACAGAGCAAACTCACATGTCCAGCCAGTGGGAACTCTGCTGAGGCTGTGAAAGGGAACAGCGTTTGAATTAGGAGATAAGAAAAGGAGTTATTCTCAGTAAAGAACTTACGGCACCTCAGTTTTTTCTGTTTCAGCCAAACCTGACTTCTTCTGAAACTCGAGAGCTATTGATTCAAGTCATTAATCTCTAAATCAGTTGTCTGTTCCTTCTCAGAGGAATGCAAGCCAATTCTTAGGGTGTCGAAAACCTCGTGCTATCAGCATTTTCACTTACCACTCTATTCAAGTCTCTTTTCTCCTCAGTAAATGTCTGTTGTGCACATAAGTCAAGTGCAGATTCTTTTTTTTTCCTCTGAGCACCCCAGTATGAGGACTTCAGCATTTGAAGGGATAATGCAGGTTCTCACCTTTGTTTTCCCTTTTTTTACAGGCCAGTATACAATACATCACAGAGAATAACGAACCTGGGAAAAAGCAGAAGACTGAGTGTTCGTCACAGCAGCAATGTAATTCTTCCAGAAATGTTAACAGGTCCTTGAGTTAGGAGGACACACAAGGGTACCACTGGTGTACAGAGTCCAACAAGTCATACAGACTTCTAATGAGGAAATAATCATATGGGATTTTTTCAGTGCTTTATAAACTCTAGTTATGACTTGCTCCTTAACTTTCCAGGTGAATAAACAGAAGTAGGAAGAGATTAAGCAGCTTCTAAACCTCCCTGAATGAGTCAGTGGCAAGCTCAGCACCAATTCTTTTGACTTTTGAATCTTTATTCATTATTACCCTGCTTAAAACCGTATTCTATGTGGACAAGACTGAGTACTTATGTCACATGAAATAGGGCAACAGAAAGTTACATAAAAAGATTTATTGGGAAGCTACTGACCGGTTTAGATAAGAGTGCAAGCCTTCTGTACATCTTTTTATTTTTTTTTAATTTCCCCCTCACTCTCTTGAAGCAAAAATTATGTTGGACTCATTTTTATTGGAAAAGAGGAGATGTCTTTGATATGTTTACACATCATTAGTCATTGCATCTGGGAGGTAAGCTGCCCTTGGCTTTCTGCATCTGGCCCCAGTGTAAGTAGATAAAGACAAATGCTTCCCAATGCCAGGATTCCACAACCACACGGTCCAGCCCTCCACTTCTCTTACATTTCTCCCTTCCTTGCAATGTCTTCAAAAGATCCTGTGCATTGAAAGAGCCAAGTTAATTATTTTAAAGGTTCCAATAGTTTATTTTTCACTAAGATTCTCAGACATATGAATCACCAGGAATAACTGTAGTTCAGGAAAAACTTCTGGGAGTTGGACACAACTGCTAACAGTTGGTCAGAATCAATTATATGGGACCTGGAGGCAAAGGAAAAGGGAAAAGCAAAGCTTTTCAATGCCCCTTGAGCAAACAGGGAAGCCAAGGAAGCATTTTAGCTCAGCTTAGTGTCACAAACATGAAAAAAAACCAAACCAACCCACGCAAGGTAAAACGCAAGGTATAAGTATTTGATCCTGATTTCCTTAATCCCTTTGTATTAAAACAGAGCACTGATCCATGCTTATGCTGAACTCTGCTTTGAACCATAAGAGCTTTGCTGAAAGGGAAAAAAGGTTTGGTTGCTTTGCTGCATTTTTCTCTTTCTATTCAATATTCCTCAAATATCTTCCAAATTAATGGATACACCCTCAAATGACCAGTATCCTAGAGAAAGTTTCTTGAAAAGTGTCGGTGGGTTTATAAAGCTGAGATCACATTTCATTTTCAAACCAAAGGAAAACTGGGCAGACAGAAACGACAAGGGTGCTGCAGTGATTTTCTCAAGCTCTGATAGTGGTACAAGCTAAGCCTTCATTTTAGTCATATAATCCCTATGCCTCTAATAAAAGTTCAAGCAACGGAGAGTAGTTTTAATACTCTAACCAGCAAAACTAGAACACAGAATATCTGTGCCAGCAAAGTATGTTTCTGCACAGAACAGCGTATTCACAGGCTCTGTGGTAACAGTATATGGAACCAATTTATGCCTGGCAAGAAAAATAAAAGTATAACATTTCTTGTGCGAAGTTTTTTCCACATGCACTCCAACCGTGTGTGTCGTTAGTTACATCTGTGACAAAAACATCACTTAAAGCAGGCTAGCAAAGAGAAACCTTGGCTCATGTACCGTATTACTTCATCTCTAGGGTTTGCCCTGGTGCACTTTTCCAGTAACATGATATTTGGATAGGCTCTGTATTGTCTTATATAAAAGAAGTTACTGTAATAGCCACACTCTGTGAATTATCTATAATTCCTTCATGTAGCTTAAGATGTTATATCCAGTAATTTTATAATAATATTGAGGTTAGTCCATGTAAAGTCAGTCATACTTGTTTATATATCGGATTAATTAGCAACGTGGTTTAGGCTGTAAGCTGTGATCCATCACTGTCTTTGTGGACTGAAGGTTCTGTGTGGGGAGTTGTCATTTGTGATTTAATGGTAAATTATAAATTAATTCCTCGTGTGGCAATAGAATTTCATTTATAATTATTTAGGAAAACTCCAATTGCAACTATAATGCGACCATGAAAATTGTAACTGCTATATTATTTCGTATTAATATAAATCCTAAGGTTTTAAAAAGAAAAACAAGTCAATTTTGTGTATTTCATAGAACAAAAACCTGATTTGTCCTGACCCCGCGCCCTCCCCCTCCCCTCCCCCCCCCCGCACTCCAATGCTTTCTCTCAAAGACTCAG
>NW_010405723.1:1212-13220 GCF_000710305.1 Buceros rhinoceros silvestris | reverse complement strand
CCCCCCCCCCGCATTCCAATGCTTTCTCTGAAAGACTCAGCATCAGCTAGTGCCATATTGAAATACGTTATAGAGCTATAGGTTATTTGCTGTTGTATTTCTTTCAGTTAAGGAGGAAATGCAGAATTTAACTTGCGAGAGGGACTAGATACCCAAGCATTTCGTATGGAAATACTTAATGTCATGTTAGATGTCACCCTTGAGAAGCCTCCCATCTGCGAATCTTTAGTGAGAGGAGGAAGTTTGAAAAGAGGAGCGTTTAAGACATTTAGTATTTCCTGTGCTTAATTTTCTGTAACTCCCTGCTCAGGAATACTGGTGTGAGTCCTGTTTTTATGGGTCTTTCTTCATCTCAGTTTACATTTGTGAATTCTGTAGAGTTATTGTGTAATGGAAGAGGAAATACCAAGGTGTGAAGTGCAAAGCCTGAAGGTCATTTTAGCTTATTTCATGTATAAGAAGTCAGCTGTCTCTTCTTCCTCCCGTTCCTTGTTCTTGTTTATGTTCTGTGGTGCTAGTTGAATTTTTTTCCCTGAGAATTCCTACTGCAGGAAGTAATTCACTGTCATGCAGATTTCCTTACTTTCAAATGCTAACAAATCAGCTGACACTGATGTTTACTGTAGTAAGCTGTATAACAAGAAGTTCGTGATCTATAATGTTGTAAGAGCTGCTCCAATATATCTGACTACTCTGAAACTTCCTTGTCCTATAGTATGTAGGCCAAGATGTCAGATGATGCATCTGCAATCCCTACAGAAAAAAAAACAGCTTGTGGGCCTTGGGTAAGAGTAATATTAGACATTTTTATTCCATATGCCTGTATAACTTCCTACCAGAACAAAAGGGGGAAAAAAAGCATAATTTTAATCCAACTTCTACAATAATAAACATAATATTAGGACATTCTAATAGCAAAGAAGCAAACTACAAGTGAAAACCAGTAGAATCCAAAGATAATTATATCTATAATTTTGTAGTAGGCTGTTGAACTTCTAAGCCTGTCCTGTGGCAAAGTGTGTAACCATCCATAACTACATTATATACAAGGTCAGAGGGAAGAATTGGGCTACCAGATTCCTTATTCCTAAAAGCAAATGCTTATATGTCATATATTGAGGGAACATTAGATACATGCTACTAAGCATCTGATCTTTGAGATGTCATGATCATATAAATCCAGAATTTATCTTCTTTAAAATTTAACCTCCCGTAGTTTTCTGATAACTATCCTTCACAGTGAAAATATTCACCCTTCTGGAGTTGCCTCCAGAAACGAGACAAGTGGTTGCCTCTCCTTGTATAAATAGAAGTGCGTGTAGTGCCGTGTTGTCACTGGTCCTGTTGAGAGTTCTGCTGATGCTACTGATGACCTTTTGTGTATGTACAAACTCTGATAATATCATTATTTCTGGAATTCACTGTTTCTTATGCCAGAACTGATGATGGAGTAAAAATGCAAGATGAGTTTAATTTTCACCAACTTCATCTTTTATCCACTTCTATACTTCTAAGAAGGCCTCTAGTCCTTTCATGAGCCCTTTCCCATAATATTCCAAGCTCTTATTAAATAATTGAAGAAATCTTAGAGAAATATTGTAGCTAAGGGCTAATTCTTCCATCGTCCTGAATGGTCCACTTCAGAGCGCACAGGAGGACACTAGTATAATACCAGAGTACAGTAACAGAGTACAGGAAGTATTTGTTACTGATGGGTATCGCATGTGTCATATGCATTTCAAGTATTACTCAGGATGTGGTTCCCATGACTTGAGTTCTGGGTTTAAGAGGTAATGCTTTTTAATAATGCCACAACAGGGTATGATTTTTAGGAGTTCAGTATAGATGTCACTTTTAATCCAGTTTTTAAGGAAAAAAAAATCTAAGGATAAAAAAAAGGGGGAGGTCTTGGACCTTTCAACTTTGAAATAAATTTGGAAAAATAGTTTCTATTCTTCCAATTTTCAAAGGAAAAAAATGGCATAGAAGAAAAATTGGAGAGACAGAAAGCCAGCATGTATTTCTATATGGATTGTCCAGCACCAAGCACCTACCTAGTGATCTATGTTATAATGATGCTTGTTCAGATCCCTCTTCTCAGGCAGCAGCAGAACTAGTGTATCCACTTGCATCATGTTCTGCCTCTCCGTGTGACACCTACTGTGGCAAGTAGGGAGTCAGGCGGGGTGGGTGCTGGGGAAGAAGCAGGGAAAAGGGCTGCTCTAGAAACTTCTGACTGCTGGGTTAAGCCAACGTGTGCTCCCTTTATGTAAAATGCTGCTTCTCAGAGATTTTGACCTCTCAGAGTTTAGAGGGGTCCAATTACACTAAGATATTCTGGAAGTTTTCCTGTATTCTTCTGCTATGACATTTACTTATTTTCTGCTTATTGAAAGGATACTTGGAACCAGTTCTGTCAGACATGTGGATAACAAACCCTCCCCATTTGTGTCCTTGCTGCAGTACTGGCAAGGATTGAGTTAAGACGACGAGATCAAAGCAGCTGGGATCTATCAAGCAATCAGGGCCCAGTGCCAAGGGAAGAGAAGGAACTGGGGCTAAGACACTGGCTTTGATCCCAGGAAGAGAGAGCTGTGGGTCAGGAAGCATGAAGTAAGTCTAAATCTGTTTATTTTGGCCCTGGTTTTGAGTGGGCTTCTCTCTCCTAGAGGCAGTGTTTTTCTTTGAGTTGATTTTGTAACTTGCAATGTGTTTTTGCTGTGGTCATGATTCAAATTTACCTGTGTGGCAGCACACGCGACAACAGTTAAGAGAAGCTGTGATGCAAAGTGGTGCCTGCGCTCTGTGGAGTGATGTTATGTGGAGCACAGGCTTGTGCTAGGCTGAGTGCTGGTCCACATCGGTGAGAGGCTGGCCAGTTTGAGTTAAAAGTTAGGAGTTAAGCATGTCTCTGTGGGCTGCAAGGTGTCTGAGATGTCACCAGTTAACCCTCAGCAAGGATGAGCACCTCAGTAAAGATGCTAACGCTTTCCTTTGGATTCTTAGGTTTAAATCCTTATAACTTCAACCTACCATCATCCAACTCTTACAATGTGGTGATTTTCTGCCTTTGTATGTGAGCAAGCAAGTTTGTTTGTGTCTATTTTTTTTTTCCCTCAGATCTGTTCCAGGATGGTATGGTTGGGTGTTTTCTTTATGGCAAACTACTTAATGGGTGTGGCGTTACAATTATTTTTCTCCAGTGATGTAACTCTGGATTCAGAATGTGTTACTTGATGTATTTTAGGTAGACAAAGTTCCAATAGCCAGGATACAGTGGCTTTTATACCATAGAATTCTGGTTCCTTGGAGTTCTGTTCATCTTGGGTTTTCTACACATGCAAGAAGCTATAGGTGCTGAATGAGGGTTGAGGAGTCGATCTTGTGAACAGTCGTAATTAAAACTTTTCTTTATAGCCTCTGCATAACTCATCTGTGCTCGTGGTGTGGGAACCCAATCCCAATAATTTAAGCAGTAGTTGTGCTTTAGGGCACTCGCTCTGTGATTTTACAGAAGTGTTCAACCTTGACATGATAAACTCAGATGATAAACACTGGTTTTTTTTTTTTAATTTACAGTCTTTCACCTTCTCGAAGGTGGGCATTAGTTCTGAAGGAACATTTCCAAGCATTATGCAGTTTCAATATTTCTCTTATCTCTGTTTAAACATATTGAATAGTTACTAATGCAATTTTACTCTTTAGCTATGATAATTCAATTAAAATAAATAAATCGCTTGTTATGTAATGTTTTCCTCACCAGTAAATCAAAGACACCTCTTTTTTTAATTACTTTATCTCCAGAGTCTGTGTTTCTAGTCTGTACCAATCCCATGTTTCACTCAATTTTTTCTATTGGAGAGTTTTCTTTTGGATAACTTGGGGCAGGGGGGGTTTGGGTGGGAAGGAATTTTGATCAATGAAATTGAGGTGTAATTGTCCTGACTCCAGTGTAGATATTTGCACCAATGGAGCTTCAGAGAGGAGTTTTTCTCTGTCAGGATAAATATAAGTTGGAATTTACAATTTTCTTGAAATTAAGTTGGATCCCTGTAAC
This sequence comes from Buceros rhinoceros silvestris, assembly GCF_000710305.1. Lineage (NCBI taxonomy): Eukaryota > Metazoa > Chordata > Aves > Bucerotiformes > Bucerotidae > Buceros > Buceros rhinoceros. The sequence goes on along the minus strand of NW_010405723.1, from coordinate 9,163 downwards.
AGAGTATTCACTTTTTCACAGTTTTCCTTCCTTTTTAATATCTTCACATGAAAACAAAATTATCAAATTCCTTAATGTAAGGCAGTGTGTTATTGCTTTTAATGTATTCCAGAATAAGAGTTTTCCGCTGGAGAGCAGTGTTTGGTCTGATGAGATAGAGTGAGGTATTATCTTGATCTTTGCTTTGAATCAACTCTATTTTGCATCACAGCTTTTGCCGATTAAAAATCACAAGTGATTCCCTCTCCAGCACTTCCTACTTCAGGCTTCTGCTGCACTGCTGCTTGATAGAGGTGGAATTCAGATTCTTTCCTACAACTTTTCTATGTACAAATTGCATGCACCAATCAGTCATCAGTGTGATGTTTCTGTCATAGCCTGAATTCTGTAAGCTTCTCAGCTCTGTGAGTCTTCCATCAAAACCTCCATCCCTGGGATTAGGAAGTTTTCCCTATGCACAACCAAGTCTTTGCATTGCATCAGGTTACAGATTGTCCTCCAATGCAGAAAAAATGCAACCGTTAAATCATATTTATGATTCCTACTTACAGCCATACAGTAATCCTGTAATATTTAGTGTGGCCTCTCTAGGTTTTTGTAGCAATGTTGATGCTCAGAGGGATGTGGCATGAACCAGAGCACAAGAATGTGCGATAGAGGTGTTCTGGGAGTGAGCATGCATGACTGTAAGTTAGTGTTATATCATATACCACAATCCCCAACAGAATACTTTGGCATGGGAATGACTATTTATCTGTTGAGCATAACACAGGGGCAGTCATTAGTGAGAACCAGTGTTGAGGGAATTAGGTCAGAAGCAAAATGATAAACTTTGCACTTAAGGCTCAGCTCTGGAAAGTAACATGCTTTCTGTTTCTTTGTAAAGAATTTCTTTGTAAGGATACGTTGGGATCAACCATGTATGACTTTTTCAAATGAGTTGTTAATTTTCTAATATTTTCTGAATTATTTTACTATGTATAAAAAAGAAAAGCAGCTTTGTGATTTTTTCTTTTTTTTTTTTTTATATCTACTCGGATAAGGCTTTAAGCCAGAAGCAGTGAATACAATGCTTATTGTACTGCTTCTTACAAGCTTTCAACCCTTCATACAATGAGGAAAAAAAAAAAGAATGGATAGGACCCTTGCACACAAAATTAAAAAGGACTTTAAGCATAACATGTCATTTAAAATTGATTGGATTTCTCAGTCAATCAAAAATGAATGGCTTTTGATGTCAGTGGAAGAAATATTGTCTGATTTTATCCCAACCATTCGCTCTGTACACTCAGTAGTGCTTGTAAAATTGACATCCGAGACTGGAAATAGAGGACTGAGTCCACATTACAAACCTAACCTGTTTAAAGATCTGATGGGGATAGGCAGGAGAAAAGAAATTTGCTTCATTAATAGGTAAGGATGAGGCTGATTCCTTGTCTAGAGTCAGAGGCTTATTTATTACAAATATTTGAGAATACCTCAAAATTGCAGCTGATGTTGAAGTTGAACTGGGGATAGAAAAAGTTTCATTTGTGTTTATTTTACGTCAGCTGTAGAAGTAATGTAGCATTGTCTTTTACTCTCACTGTTGTGATGTTGGGTCCGCTGTTAAGAAATACGGAACATAAATTTCTCATTCTGAAAACAACAGAAAATGCTTCTTTATGTTTATTACTGCAGCCAAAGTACACATAGTGATGTTTAAATGGATACAAAATCAGCTATTTTACTCTTCCAAGATAATGAGGGAATAGCATTACATAATGCTGATATTAAAATAGCCTGAAAATTTTTGTTTTTCTATGATGCCAGCTTGAGAATTTGATTCTTCAATTAACCTTGACTGTTTGCAGCACTGGAAGGTTAATATTAAAAAAAAAAAAGTACTTTCTGCTGCAAGGAGATAAAGTACCAGAATGGTATTTGAGTCATCACAAGTTTAAATTATTTGCAGCCTTGCCTTTCTCCCATAAGATTGCACCTGCATTGGGCTGCTTGTGTAACTTGCTTTGCGAAATCTAACAGTTCTTTCTCAACACCATCAGCAGGGTGGAAAAGATTAATGGATTGTAATATAAGGAAGGGAAATATACAGAGAAGTATCTTGACCAGATGTAAATTTGAACTAAAAATTTCTAGGCACTCTGCACTGTTTACATTAAAAATCCTATTTTTTTAGGTCAAAACATTCCTTTTATCCGTGTTTTCCATTTTTTCCCAGTGGTGTGAATTTTGTGCTTTCCCTCCGTATGGGACTTAGAAGGCAAAGAGCCTCTGCTTCAAGACAAAACAGCAGCTTCATGTCAATGTCTCTGCTACTCATATTCCAGACTGATATCAGGCCTGCTGGTTAGAAGGTTTTGGATGTAGTGTTTGCAATCCTATGTCCTCGTCACAGGTATTTACAGTAAAATTAAGTCTTGATATATTTATAAGAGAGCTAAACCAAATAAATATGAGTCAGCCTAAAAATATCCAAAGAAATTCTCATCTGGTATCGAAGCAAAATGTCTGCTTCTAAGCAGTCTCTATAGCTTGTTTAGAAGCCGTGATCTGATGATTTTCAAAGGCCTAATGACTTTCAAATTTAGGAGTCAGCGTGATTTTCCTTCTAGATTTCATTCTTAAAAGCACGTGGAATTTGCTTGTGGCCTCCTTTAGTTCCAAAGCAGATTTTACTTGCATGACGCTTGAAAACAATGCCTGTTTCGCGGAAGTGCTACAAGACTTTCCCGCTCTTTCGTAATCCCCTTCAGCTCCTTTGGTGATAGGTAATTTTCTTTCTCAGTGCAGCCAAGTCCCACCACCTCATTCCATTTTGACGTTCAATGTTGTCAGTGCGATATTTTTAGCTTTCAACACAATTTAGGAGAACTGGCTAGACGAAGAGTCCAAGAGTAGGAAGGAGGTTCCCAGGTCCTCACTAGAAAAGATTTTTTCCAGTGCCTTTCTCCAAAACGGGGCTAGTTCCAAACAGTGCTGAAGAAACTATAGAAAATATTTAGGTCTTGATAAACTTCAGGGCCAATTGTTTTATGGTTGAAAGACTCTGGCCCTAAGGAATTGAAGTACAAGTCTGTCTACATGCTGAGTGAATACAATTTATTGTAAATTACTTACTGGTGTGCTTTTAGAATCGGCTCACAGTTTGCTAGCATTTGCCATATTTTTCAATACATTTAAGGGGGAAAAGGAAAACTCTTGCAGGTTTTTTGTCATGAGTATTCTTTTAATTGTTGTGATATTTCTGTTGGCTCTGTTGAGTAGCTAAATAAATCCAACAGGAAAATTACTTTTCCTTCTGGAATACTTTTGCTATTATAGGTCTATCTTCTCATCCAACTTAATTAACTCATGAAGTGTGATTAGGTAGCTCCTGACACACCTTTCTCAGAATCCCAGAAAAAGAAAGGATGCTTTACAGATTACCTAACCTCCTCAACCAAATCACATCTATGTCATTCTGGACAGGTTTGGGTTTGTTTTCCTATTCCCAGCCTCTTTGCACAGACTTTGGTGGTGAAGACTATACTACCCTTCCAAGTAATCTATTCCATGACTTTGCTATTTTTATAGTTACGGAACGTCGTCTAATTCAAACTTTTATCCCTTTATTCTACTTTAGGCTTGCCATTTCTTGCTCTATCCACAAAGAACATGGAGAATATATTCTACTTGTGTTTCATGTATTGGAAAACCATTTCTATATCTTTTGCCCTTTAAACAAATTTTCTCTCCTTTAAACATCTCAATTTATTTCGGCTTTATTAAGTTGTGGAACACCATGTGAAGAATAGTTCCTGTCTGATGCTCTTAGGCTATTGACTTAAAATCTACTTATTTCATTTCAAGTCATTCGTACTGCTTTCCTTTGAACTTTTTCCGAACGGTCTTCAAATTTCTTGAAGTATAGTGACGAGAAATAAAATAATGCTGCCAGTTTTAGGTGAAATAATTTTTCCACTGTTTCATAAATTAGCCTTTTGTTTCTGTGCAAGTTTATTACTCACCTCTTCTTAGTAGTATGATTCAATGATATCAATTATGATTTTGAGGCAAAGTAACACCCATGTACCCCCTCCTCAGAAGACAGAGCTCATTCAGGACTGCCTGGAACAAGTGTGACTTCCTAGGTGTGGTACTTTGCACTTCTTCCTGTTGAATGGGATTCTGCTTTTCCAGTCCTTACCTCCAATTTCTCAGTTGAATTTTTAATTCTTACCTTGTCCTCCCAACACAGCCTACTGAAAATCTGTCTCAGTTCTGTCATCTAGGTTGCTAAGTGAAATAAAGAGAGGCACTGGCTCCAGGGGAGACAGAAAAAGCTGATGTCCTACATACGGCCCTGCTTTCATCTTGACAGAGGATCAATAATAAAAACCTGAGTTTTCCATCTATGGTTTACTACTTTTGTCACAGACATTTCTGCCCAGTTTGTCAGACCATCATGTGAAACAAAGACAAGCCTTATTAAAATCAAGATTTCTCCATGTTCTACAAGGTTTATAATACTGTCCTGAAAAGATATTGGATTGCTATTCCCTGTTTTTCTCAACACATCCAGACTGGCTATTACTCGGATCCTTTTGAGCTTGTAGGCTTAAAAGGCTCCCCTGTTTTTCCTGGAACTGAGTTCTCACATGCATCGTGTTAAGTGCTTAGTACTATATTTGCCCTTTTCCAGTCTTCTATAACTTCTGGTTCTCAAAGGTAATTGTTAATGGCTTTGAGATAACAAGAGCCAATTTTCTAAGTAGGTGAGATTTCAATTTCTAAAATACCTATTGTAGCTAAATATTCTTTAAACTGTTAATTCCTTGCTTAGCTCAGAATGTTGCATCCTCTAATTGTTAATGGCTTTGAGATAACAAGAGCCAATTTTCTAAGTAGGTGAGATTTCAATTTCTAAAATACCTATTGTAGCTAAATATTCTTTAAACTGTTAATTCCTTGCTTAGCTCAGAATGTTGCATCCTCACCACGACAACTGATTTTTATTTTTTTTTTTTTTTTAAGAGAAGATTGGCAGAGGGAGGTGAAACATTGGACCAGGCTTGAATGGTTTTTCTGTAACTGACTCATGGGAGGTTTTATCTCAGTTTGTTGCTTGGCTTCTCAGTTATCTCAACCTCCCATTTTCTTGTCCGCCTTGCCACTGAGAAATATCTAATTCTGTTTCTTTCTGGTTTTGCATTTACTTTCTGTGTGAGCTCACATGCCGATTCTCTGGACTTACTGCAGCCTGCCTCCTAGAGAGCCATGATTTGGTGCTTCTCTTTTCCTTTTCCTCTTTTTCTGAACTTTGCAGCTTGTGACCGTTATCACCCAAGATGCCATCCATTAACATCTCCAAAATGGTGTCACCACAATGTTCTGAGAACACGTAGACCAGTCACTACTCAAATTTCAGGTCTGATTCCCTTTAATTTCTGGATGTTTGGAAAAGTCTATATGGTTTTGTAGCGTACGAAAAGCCTGCCTTTCCACTCATCCTCTCCTCTCTGAATATGTACTTGAAATTAAATATCAGATATAGGAATATGCTACAAATTAGAAATACAGCAGGACCCTAATGAGCCTCCCTCCTCTGGAGAAGAGTGAAGCATGTGAACAGGAAGTATTGTTCTTAAATACCTCCTGGAAAAAATTCTATACCGTGTAGGATATTATGGTCAGGTTTTTTTTTTGCTCATGTGGAGTCATACACTTCTGTCCTCTGCAGCTCAAGTCCCTGAAACTTTTCCTGACATCTGCTTTCCAGCAAGTAGATGTCCAAAACGCCCCTGTGATGTCCTCTCCTGTCCAAAAGGCATCAATTTGCAAAGAAAGAACAGGCTGAAACTTTTGAGGGCTTTTTGACTTTTGTGCTAGTTTGGGATGCAGAAAAGTGTTTGAATCCAGTTTAATTCTGCTTTTGGCCTCAGAGTCAGAACATCAACAAATTCTAACTACACAGTTTTGCCAAATGCAGGAAAACTCTGATGTACAAAATAGAGGAGTTTTTCTTTAAAACCATGTTAGATAAAATTTATAACAATTTTAGAAATTTCCTAGGAAAATGCTGTGTTTTGAATTTTGGGTATCTTTTACATTCAGCATTTTATTGTGGCTTTCATTATAGCAAAAGGAGAGCTATAAAAGCTTTCAGAAACCCATTTGTTCTGCTGGCATATCAGGTCTGAAAAGCCATTGATTTAAAACATCTCGATGTTAACAGTTGTGGAAGTTGAAAAAAATGCCAAATCTTTTTCTTTACACGAATGGATTTGTCACATTTTTATTTTTGAAAAACAAATGTTTTACTGGGTTATTTAGGGTAATCTGTTGAATCGAGACTCTGTCCTGAATTAGGGCTAAGCAAACATCCCAAGAAATGGATTTTTATTTTTTAAGATAAGTACATTTTTCCCCCTTCCCTTTACTTCTAAACCCATTGGCCATGACCATGCTGACTTAAATTTGTTGTAGTTCAACATCCTTCAGCTAACAGAAACTAAAGGCTGCTTACCTTCTGAACAAGTGTCTCCCCAATAGTGTTGACAGACTTAGACCACGCTTGTTTAACTTTGATCACTTAGCAGTTCACCTGAGGTTTGCAAGTCTCCTCTTAAGGCAAGGTCTGAATATAAGAAGCAGGACATTGTTAATGGTGATTTGGAAGTATCCATAGCGTGCTGTTTGTGTTAGGGAGTGTCCACCATTTCAAACATTTTAATGGAGTGATACGATTCAATTCAGACTTTTAGATTGCACATGTGCTTAAAGATGCAGTCTCTGGACTTTCTGAAGTCTGTAATAAAACCTCCACTGAAATTAATTGAAAATATGTTTCACATCTGTACTTTGCTGGTACTTTAAAGGTCTTGTTTATCCCTTTGAGAAACTCCTGCGATAATACGTTTAAAACTCCACGGCAAGATTCAAAGCTTGGTTGTTGCCGTGCTAATGTGGCTTTAAGGAACAACTGTTTTCATTTATCATCTATCATGTGTAAGCCCTTTTGTCTGGAATATACAGTAATGCGAATTTGTAGCATAAGATTAGTACAAGTGGCATTTGCTTGGGAAGCAGGAAGTTGATATTAGAGCATTGCACATAAAGTATAGTCCTTCTATGGCTGTAATGCAAGATTAAGCTGTAAAAGGAATGCTTTACCTACAGTTTTTTCTTGAAATAAACAAAACCAAAAATACCCCGTCCCTTCATCATCTTTAAAGATGGTACATATATTCTTCTAGGACTACCACACTTGTCGTCTTTTTGAAGAACATCAGCTAATATGAGTAGGATTTGGGGGTTTTTTAATTTTATCTTTTTAATTTATGTTCACTATAAGGAATGTGTGAGGAAAAGGATATTACAAAAACCCTATATACCTTGTTATTGCTTGTAATTTCTTTGTCAGATCACTTTATGTGTCACTACAAAATAATAATCATATTGCTGAAATTGCATTAGGCCTAAAGTATTAAAAATGTCTCTAGAGTCACACAATAACAGGAAATCAAAGACACATTTAATTCTTCATGACACACAGAAGCTATTTTGTATGAAATCCCCACTGTCTTACTATATGTATTAAGCAAAACTTACCAGCCATTTTTACCTGGTTTCGTTTTCTGTACAGAATTATTGTACATTTCCTTGCACCTCTCCGAAAGATTTTTGTTAAGGACTTCGTGGCTTACAGCTGTGGGAGGCTTGCAGCAGGCATCAGGGTGCATGCATCTCGTGCTGTATGATTCCTGTTGCAGATAGAGTAAGACTGTATTGAGAAACGACCATTTGGTATCCCAGGCTACCAAATGGGGAAAAAAGTGTGGAGAATGAAAAAAGGTGTGTATTAAGACTGGAAGAAGTGGATCATCTTTGAGACCAGTGTTAATGAAAGCAGAAATGTGGAAGGATAAAGCCTAACATCACAGATTTGAGGAACGGTGTGAGCAATTCC
>NW_010405723.1:0-1105 GCF_000710305.1 Buceros rhinoceros silvestris | reverse complement strand
GCTGAAATCGTAGTTCAGAAGGAATTGGTTTGTTAGTTATTCCTGTAATATTGTAAGCTAGCGAACAGAAATCTACTTGGAAAAGGGTAGTAGCGTTCTCTGATGATGATGTGCCATACCTGTGTTATGGTGCTGACATCATGGAGTTCCGCATGCTCTGCAGGCACTGCATCCCAGGTGGAGAATCCAGCATTTACACTTGTTAAATTTCATATGATTGGTGTTTGTCCAGATCTCTCTCTAAGGCCTCTCTACCACTGAGGAATTCCACAGCTCTGGCCCTAAAAAGGAGCCCTGGGAATTCCCACTGGTAACTGGCCACCAGCCTGATGTAACACTGTTTGCTTTAATCCTTTGAGCCAGAGCAGTCAGCCAGTTGCTCACCCAGTGTATTATGGACTGGTCTAGCTGTGTGTTGGACAATTTATCCAGAGGATATTGTAAGAGATAGTATCAAAAGCTTTGCTAAAATCCAAAAAGTCACCACATCTACTAACTTCCCTTGGCCAATTAGACGGGTGCCCTTGTCATAAAAGGGTAGTAAATTAATTAAGCAGGACTTTCCCCTCATGAACCCATGCTATGACTGCATTGTCTCAAGTAACTCCCAGGATGACCTTCTCCATAATTCTACAAGGCACTGAGGTGAGACTTACAGGTCTGTAATTATCAGGGTCTGTCTTCTTACCCTTCTTGAAAACTGGGACAACATTTGCCAGCTTCCAGTCAACTAGGATCTCTCCAAACTGCCAAGACCATTGAGTAATAATGGAGAGAGGTGACGTGATGACATTGGGCAGCTCTTTCAGCACCTGGGATGAATCCTGTTTGATCCCACAGATTTATGTGCATCCAGGTGGCGCAGGAAGTCACGAACAAGTTCAGGGTTGGTTGGGAGTTCATCAGCTGCTCCAGTCGTGCTCTCACTGACAGACCTGTCCCAGGGAAGACAGGGTGCAGTTTCAATAATCCGTCCCCCTCTCGCACTACCTGATGCTCCTCAACTGCTCTTTCCTCCCGGAGCTCGGCAGTAAGTGGAGGAGTTCCTCTACCTGGGCTCACCTCCCTGGGGGGCGCTCACCGCTACCGCCTCCCTACTGATGTA
>NW_010405722.1:11136-12787 GCF_000710305.1 Buceros rhinoceros silvestris | reverse complement strand
GGCCCCGGCGTGGGGCTGGGGGGTGCCGGGGGTGGGGGGGGACCTTGACCACCCCCTCCAGCCTTCTGTATTAAAAAAATCATCCTTTTTTCTGCATTTTTCATCCCTGGGAGCATTTTGCTGTCTCCCCAGTCCTGCGCTGGCAGAGGCTGCCGCATCCTCAGCATCCTTCCACCCAGGCTGGATGGGTTACTCAGCCGTTGCTGTAGCAACAGCGTTTGCACCAAAACTCCCTGCATTTCCCCCAATTCTGTGTGGGTTTTGTGCTCAGCAGGCCCTCCAGTCCCTGCGGTGGAGGAGATGATGCTGGAGGAGAGCTGGTGCTGGAGGAGCTGATGGAGAGCAGCTCGGGCCAGGGCTCCCTTCCTGGCCAAGGCAGCGGACACCCCTTCGGGCTGAATTCAGGGGGTTCTGGGCAATGACCCCAACGATGAGAATGATGCTTAGGGGCTCAGAGAGGGTCAGAGGAAGGGACTCCCTTTCCCCCCAAATGAAATCGCACATGAAGTTGGTGCTGCTGTTTAAATGAGAGGGAATGAACCCACCTCAGCAGCATAACAGAGCCGCTGCGACAGCACTTTCGCAAAAGCTCTATAATGCCGGGGAGATGCGCGTTATAAATCTGAGCAGCAGTAATATTCACTCCTGACAAAAGAAGCGTGTTTATTTATCGGCTTTACTATTTTCCGTAAAATTTACAGTTGACAATCTGCCTGAATGCAGCGCAGATAATTTAAACGTAGCTCCAACCCGCCTGGCATCGAGGGAGGGAAAAGGATAACGCGTTTATTCTTTATTTTTTTTTACCCCTTAATTCCAATTCCAAATAAAGGGAGTGATTTATTGGGGAAGGAAAGCAGAGCTTTATTTCAGGGCCATGACAGCTAATTGAAAAAGAACAGCCATTAAGGATGGTCATGTGTTCCGCAGAAATGATTTTGGTATATCCTGAAGTCATTTCCCAACCGCTCTGGTGAAATGAGACCCAGCCCCGAGTTTCGGGGCCCTGTGAGCGGTGGGGGAGGCAGCAGTGGGGAGGGGGGCATGGAGAGGCACTAGGCGGGTTTGGTGTGCCCTGAGGATGTGCTGGTCCTGCTGCGGGTTCCCAGCACGCCACGGCACTGTCACCAGGGGTCTGGGGGGTGCTGAGCCCCATGGGGTGCGCAGGACCCTGATGGGCTCATGGGGTAGGATGGTTGGGATGGCTGCGGCTGGGGAACAGGGTCCCAGGGTTGTGGTTTGGGGTCCTGGGCTGGGGGCCAGGGTCCCAGTGCTGGGCATGGGGGTCTTGGGCTGGGGGTCAGCGTCCCAGCTCTTAAACCCGCGGCTCTTCTCTCCTGGCCATCCCTGACCTACTCTAAAATCCTGCTCCCCACGACAGCATTAACTGCAGGTCTCACGGAGGTGCTGGTGCCTCTGGCTCCCAGTCACTCTCCGCTGCTAGGTCCTGGGCTGGGGGCCAGGGTCCCAGTGCTGGGCATGGGGGTCTTGGGCTGGGGGTCAGCGTCCCAGCTCTTAAACCCGCGGCTCTTCTCTCCTGGCCATCCCTGACCTACTCTAAAATCCTGCTCCCCACGACAGCATTAACTGCAGGTCTCACGGAGGTGCTGGTGCCTCTGGCTCCCAGTCACTCTCCGCTGCTAGAACCAGG
>NW_010405722.1:10624-10948 GCF_000710305.1 Buceros rhinoceros silvestris | reverse complement strand
CGGCTGCCACTGCCCTGGCACAGAGCGGGTCTGGCCATGCCACCGGGTCCCTTCTTTGGACACTCATTACAGCTCTTGCGCGTCACCCTGGCATTGGCCGCCGTGTCATTAGCCTCCTGCCGGCATTAATCAAGAGGACGGTGTTAATTCATAGCAAAGGACGTCACCCAGCTGAGCTGAGTCTATCAATCCCTGCAGGACTGGGGCGGACTGGGGTCAGCGGGACCCCTTCAAGGAGCCACATTTTAATTTATCGTCCCTTCCCATCACTGTAGGGGACTGGGGCCGACACAGCGGGGCGAGCTTCCCTGCCCCGGGGTATGC
>NW_010405722.1:10092-10402 GCF_000710305.1 Buceros rhinoceros silvestris | reverse complement strand
TAGTGGAAGGGAAAGAAAAATCAGGCTGAGCGGCTGGTGCATGCCGAGCGGTTCCGCCGCCGGAGCCATCTGATGAATTTTTCTGCCCTGTTTCTGTTTTGTATAGATGCATTTTTAATGCGCTCTGTTTGATCTGTTTATTGCCTGTCTCGGCGGGTGACAGGGGAACAGAAATCACCAATATTCCTGCTCGGTGCCTGGCAGGTCACGGGGGGTGAAACTCTTCCCCACCCTCATCCCAAACCCTGCCAGGATGGGGGACCAGCAGTAGGAGGGGATGGAGCAGCATCGTCCCAGGGTGCCTGGAGGA
>NW_010405722.1:8872-9363 GCF_000710305.1 Buceros rhinoceros silvestris | reverse complement strand
CTCTCACGGAAGAGGCTCGGAGCACCACGCTCCCAGCCCAGCCCAGCCCCGCGTCCTCTGCTCCCGGCTGCTCCCCTGCCATCCCGAACCCAGTGCCAGGCTGGGATCAGGAATACTCACTGGGAAGTGACTGAAAAAGTTACTGAAAGCCCTGGGATCTTCCCCGCTCCACACCAGGGGCTTGTGCACGTACTGGGGCTATTTGTATGTAAATCAGGTTTTTTATTAAATAGGCAAACAGCTACAAAGACGAACTCAAACACTGGGTTTCCCAAGCTGTTATTAGAATGATGATTTAACCCAAGGTTATGTACCGAGTCATCACCTCCTTTTCCTTAGCAAGCTGTTTGCAGGAGTGACAGATGGGCTTGCAAAACCCAGCCACGACAATTAGCGAGGAGCATCCCCACGCCAGCACAAACTGGGAGCATCACGGCACGGGACCGAGGGCAAAGGCATGGCACTGGCTACCTGAGGGACACAGGCTGCCC
>NW_010405722.1:4631-8695 GCF_000710305.1 Buceros rhinoceros silvestris | reverse complement strand
CGTCTGCTGCTTGCCCCAGTTCTTCACCTCAAGCCCCAAAAGCGTCAGTGGTTGCTGGCTCCAGGGTCCACCCCGTCCCCCCTGTCCTCCAAATGGGTCCTGGGATCCTGGTCTGCCTCTGCCGGTTCTGCATGTCCCCCTCACCTCCCTGTCCGTCCGTCTGTCCTGTCCCTCCGCTAATAGGAGCCCTGCGACCTTTAGCAGGTATTTCAATACCTGTAACACGAGCGAGTGGAGCCTCCTCCCACCACCAAAGCCTTCCTCCCCTGCAGCCTCCTTGGTCACAGCATCTTCCAAGGATGGTCCTCGCAGGTGGCTTGGCACCGGGAGCAGCCCTGGGCTCGGCTGTGGCACATGGTGCAGCCCAGGAATGGGGTGTTGCTCCCTGGAAAGTGCTCAGACTGTGGTTCCCAGCCCCCAGGAGATGTGGAGACACCTGCAAGAGCATTGGGCACCCTGGCCCCCAGGCAGGGCCATGCTGGGCTGGGTGCTGGGTGCCCTGCAGCCACCCCGTGTTATTGAGAGCAGCACCCCACGGGTGGCAGTCACCAATCTGCCACTATTTCCCCTTATAATCCCCCTCCTCCTGCTGCGGTCCCCTTCGTGGCTCAGGCTGGACACCCTTTATTCTCAGGATAAATCCCCCACCCCTCCGCACCCCACTTTTAGCAGACTGGATCTGCAGCATCCTCTGCAACACTGGCGAGGACGGGCAGCTCCCTGCCCCGGTCTGGGGGGCACATCCAAAGAAATGCACTGGATCCATCAGCATCCCCGTCCCAGCGACATCCCTGTCCCAGGGGCTGGCAGCGCCGGGCAGGGATGCTGCAGGCAACGCCTCGTCCTTTGACTCCCGTGTCACGGGTGAGGAGCGCGCCATCATGTCGCTGCTAAGGAGGTGATGCAGATGCAGGTAGATCAGCAAGGCAGTGCCGGGGGTGGAGGGGGTGCTCGATAACCCGCCTGAAATTCAGCTCCCACCGCAGCATCCCCTATTATCCGCGGTGTTCCCGCAGCTCAGGGCTGTAACTCAATTAGTGGGACGTTGTGATTCGGTTTTCCTCTGTGTCTGCCATGATCTGCTGCTGCTGGGAGCCTGGAAATAGCCCCAGGCCTTTTCCTGGGAGCTGCCTCTTCAAATTTTTGTCCATTTTTTTGTTTTGTTTTGTTTTTTAAATAAAAGCTATAAATAAATATCTCAGCCTCTGTGGGGATCTGTGAGCAGACCCTCAATTCCCAGTGTGCCGGCTCCTGCACAAAGCACCCCTGGGCATCACATGGGCTGGGACACCCAGGGACCCCCTGAAATGTCCCTGGTGCCACTTGGGACTGCCAAAGCCCAGCTCCAGGGGTCAGCTCTGCTCCAGCACCCAGCGTGGGTGGAGGACTCGGTCGTTCCTCGCTTTCCGGGGAGTGAGAGGCTGTGGGTGACACAGAGAAACCAATACACAGATAAATGTGACACCAGTGTCATAGTTAAGAAGCTCAAATGGTGAAGGATCTCCCAAATTAACTGTGCATGAAATTGGGTGGAAACGGTGGCTCGGCCCATCCTTCACCACAGAGGTCTGTGTGTGGCAGCAGAGTCTCCCAGCAGTGATGGACCTGCTGCACGTTTGGGAAGAGACAAAATCTTCCCGTAGGACCAACTGATCGCACCACGAGCAGCCATCAATGGAACCAGTCGCCAGGTCCACCGGGATCCAGGCGGATCCAGCAGATCCTCTCCAGGACCACACTCCCCAGCCCATGGACCTGCTCCCTGGTGCCACCCGGATGCTTTGTAGGGAGCCGCTAGGACTCACAGTCCCGAGCATCCAACTGCTCTGCAAAATGTACCGTGTGAAACGCGCCCATCGAAGCGGGGTTTGTCCAGAAGACAGGCAAATGAAACTCTCTGTCTTTCTTGTCCCAGTTTTCCACGTTGGTGACCCTGCGCATGAGCCCAGTCCCTACCCTGGCAGGTGGCCCTGGGTCTGGATCACAGAGAAGACGTGTGAGATGTCCCTGTTCATCAAGGTTGGGATATTTAAATCCCTCTTACGAAGGGTACAAAGTGCTCACACCACACTTGAGAACATGCTGTCCTGGAACCAATGAACTTCAGGCCTTTAACACGAGTAGCTATACGCATACATAGGACATAGGAAGAGCGTCACCAGGTTTGCTCTAGCAGGTACCACCTGTGATGGGTGCCCACCCAGCCACCCATCTCAGGAGCCAGGCAGAGCCTCTGCCCAATCTCCCCATCACGATGTCTCTGGAGACGGCAGGAACGCCCTTGCCAGGGTGCAGATTGGACAGGAACACCCTGAAGTGTTTTCTTAAATAGTTTGATACAATTGTCTTTGCCATCGCAAAGAAAGGTTATGGATGGTTATATCTTCTCCACATGCACAGAGCGGTGGTCTCCAACATCCACCAGCCCCCAGGCAGCAAGACCAATCGAGGAATACAGTATAGGACAATGTCGGACCATGCTTGTCCCACACCAGGAGCCACCGCAATGGTGGCCACCATAATAGTGGTGGTCATGGGCAACACCAGAGGGCTATGGCCCTCCTGCAGGCAGCCAGGTTGAGTTTAGAGGACTGTCGTCTCCTTCTCAGTCATTGAAGACATCTTGGAGAAGCTCCTGTGAACGATGCTGGAGTGGCCCGTCTCCTCGCTGAGGGCGTTTACCAGTCTGGAAAGGATGGTGACCTTAAACTTCTTGAAGTCCTGGCCCATGAAGACATAGAGGACGGGGTTCATGCAGCTGTTGGAGGCAGCGAGCGCCGTGGTTATGGGGATGCTGATCTCAAACACGGAGCGTGGGACCATGTCAGGCTTTGTTTCCAGGAGGTTCAGTATGTGGTAGGGACTCCAGCAAAGGAAGAAGGTGACTATAATGGTGACGATGATCTTGAAGGGCTTTCTGGACTTGGCAAGGCGGTTTCGACGCAAGTTGAGGACGATGGCAACATAGCAAAAAGTGATGATGGTTATGGGAAGGATGTACCCGGCGAGGAACCGGGTGATGTTCACCGTTCGGTGCCTCATTAGAGCCAGAGCTTGGTAAGACTTATTCCTGGAGAGGGAAAAGTTGCTAAAACAAATCACGGAGTTGTGGGCTTGTGCCGTGTCTCGGAAGACGAGAGACGGACAGCTCATAACGATGCCGACAGTCCAGATAATCAAGCAAACTAAATACGCGAGGTTGGTGGACCGATGGTTTTGAGACCAGACAGGGAAAACCACTGACACGTAGCGATCGAAGCTGATGGTGGTGAGCAGAAGGACACTGGTGTACATGTTGAGGATGAGGAGGAAAGAGCTCAGCTTGCACATGACTGTCCCAAAGATCCAGTGGTACCGCATGGCCGTGTAGGCAATGTTTATGGGCAGGAAGATGTTGAAGAGGAAGTCGGCGATGGCCAGGTTGAGGAACCAGATGGCATTGACCGACTTCTTCATCTTCAGAGTTATGATTGCGATGACGAGGCCATTCCCCAGGATGCCCAATACGCAGGACACGCTGTAGATGACAACAGAGAGGATCCTCGCAATGTCCTTGGGGTCATGGGAAGGGTCTGTCCACACTCTGCTGGTGTCCTCATAGGCGTAATCTGGGTAGTCGCTGTAGTTATCGATGTCATCCAAGTAATTGGACAAGTTGGAAAGTGCCATCGTCTGCACCCAAACTGCAGCCTGGTCTGGCTGGTGATGCTCCACTGTGTGTTTCTGCTGAGCGAACACATGGTGTCATTACTGACAGTGAGCACAGCCCGTGGGAGGGACATCAGCCCCCCACGCATGTGGACAGGAGGGGCCGTGGAGAGAGGGGAAGGAGCACATGTGTACGGGGGATCTCATGGGGAAGAAGATGTTCCCACAGTGCCTCACCAGGCCTCCACCCCCTGAACAAGAGACATCACCTCCCTGAGCCACAGGACGTGATTCAGTCCCTCATCTCCACCAGGATGTGGCTGTAGCCTCATCCTACAAAAAATGTCTACTACCGCCTACTTCCAGGGTGAAAACCAAGACGATGCTTATTAACAGCTCATCATCTTCCGATATGC
>NW_010405722.1:3941-4516 GCF_000710305.1 Buceros rhinoceros silvestris | reverse complement strand
TCTCCTCTGGTTTTTTTTTTCTCCCGGGCACCCAGTAAATAGGACTGAAAATCCACCGGGCAGTTTAACACGTGCCCCGCTGATGCCAGGCACCCAGCCCGCTGAAGCAGGGGTGACATCCTCTCACCTCTCCTCTCCAGCGCGGTGGCCGTGCTCCCGGCGTGGCTGGATGCCCAGTGGGATGCGGGGAGAGGCGGTGGTTCAGCGTTGTCCCACGGCACAACGGCAGCTCCCTCCACGTGGTCTAGGGATGGAGCTGTAATAGTAAAGGCGAGATCAAACAAAGGCTGTTCACTCGGGGATGTGGGTTAGGGGGGGAAGCAGACTCAGCTGCCACCGTGATTTAACCCTGAGCACCCTCCCAGGGCTGTGCTGGCCTGGGGATCCCCCCAGCCTGGCTCTGATGAAGTTGGGGTCCTGCTGTGATCTTGGGATGACCCAGGAAGCCGTGTGGTATGAGCATCCAGCATCAGCAGGTACGTGTAAAGACCCCACACCCGAGCCCACGTCGTTTGCCATCATCAGAAGCTGGTCTCCTCTTGGAGCCCTGTGTTAAATGGGTTCAACCGCTCCCC
>NW_010405722.1:3427-3691 GCF_000710305.1 Buceros rhinoceros silvestris | reverse complement strand
CAAGCACAACAGAATGAGTGGTGGCAAGAGGGGCTAAACCTGTTGAGCCACTGCCAGGGCATTGCTCCCCACCTTGCCCTTGCTGGAAGGATGTGGCTCTGCCCATCCAGGCTGGACCCTCTTGTTTTCAGGGTCCTTCAGCTCAAAAGTCACCCCGAGCATCACCCTCCCACCAGCCCGGGGCGTTTGTGTTGTAACCTATTGTTTCTCCCTGGGCTTTTCCTCCTGTTCCTTCCTGCCATTGCTGCTGCTGCTCACACCGCT
>NW_010405722.1:2789-3251 GCF_000710305.1 Buceros rhinoceros silvestris | reverse complement strand
GCCGGGGGCGTAAATCACAGCCCCATCACCCATCCCTCCCCTTGCCCAGCTCCAGGAGACGATGAGCAGCCAGAATAAAAAAGGGTTTAGTGCAAAACATGGGAATTGGTTTGAGCTGGGAGGAGGCCTTGCCCCAGCAGCACCTTGATGGTTGAAAGGGTGAATGAAAGTTGATGCTGCAGTGAAGTGACGGTATCAGCAGAACCTGCTCTTCGAGCACACACTGTTCATGTCCCCAGGGAATGAGCTGTCCTGGTGACTGCCTTCACGGAGCAGCTGTTGTCCTCACCTTGCCAAAGGCAAAGCCACAGAAAGGTGAGGGAGCCCATTGCCCCGTGTCCACCCCACCCCATCCCACCGCATCCCCTCCCCTCAGCCAGAGAACCCCGAAGCTCCTGGGACACGCTCTGACACCCAAGAAATGCCACCTGCCTGCCACTCCCACGCCGGTGCCACCCATGG
>NW_010405722.1:1736-2498 GCF_000710305.1 Buceros rhinoceros silvestris | reverse complement strand
TCCGATTGTGCCACATCTATTTTTTATAGAAAATCTCTTCTTTATCATTATTTTTTAATCCCTGAGCCCAGGAGTGTGATGACATTCAGCTTGACATTTCAAAGCTGTATTTAATGGATTATTTATTTGAATTATCTGTTTATTTTGCTCCCCTCACCCCCTTTCCTTTTTTTTTTTTTTTCTGTTCTGTTTTTTGGTTTAACATTTGCCCTTCTGAAGGCAGACAGACAGTGGGTGCTATAAAGGAAAACCTCTTCCAGGCTGGGCAGCGGGGTGACCCCTGTCCCTGCTCGGGATGAGGATGACCAGCGAGCAGCAGGGCTCTGCTTCCCCACAGGGCTCAGCAGATGGTGGGTTTGTTCCCAGGGTCTGTGTGGAGCTGTCCCACACCCCAGGGCAGCAGACAAGGAGCTGCTCTGAGATTCCCAGGACAGCTCTGGGAACCAGGACCCAGAGCCCAGACTAGCTGGAAAATCATCCAGCAAGTTCCCACCTGCCTCCCCCAAACCCTCCCAAGACCAGAGAGCCTGAGGCACAGCTGCACAAAACCTCCTCGCTTCTCACTGCAAAAAACCTCAAAGTTTGAGGGGACAAAAAAAAAAAAAGCCACATAAATCACAAGCTTGTTTCCGTGCTCCTCTCTGGGTTGAAAATACCCAGCTGGAGCCAAAACCGCTTTGCTCTCCCTTCTCTATTCCTCTCTGTCCTCCCACCTCAACAAAAATGAACCCAGGATCTACCCAAAAGAGCCGCCTAGTCCGG
>NW_010405722.1:1261-1595 GCF_000710305.1 Buceros rhinoceros silvestris | reverse complement strand
CCTAGTCCGGGCAGCTGCCGCCGGCCCCGTCGCTCCCACAGCTGTATTTGTCTTGGTACCGGGGCAAGGCTGAGCCTGGCCCGCGGGCGCCGCGGTGGGATTCCCGACGGGCGGCTTGGACACCGGCAGCATCCCGGCACGCACCGGGGGAGGATGAGGTCAGGGATGTTGTTCTTGGGAAGGCAACAGGAAACGGAGAGAACAGCAGAAAATGTTCAAATCCAGTTTTTCTGGGCGAAAGCTCTTCCACGGCCAGCCCAGACGGGCGGGGGACGGATGTGACCGAGGCTATGGGGAAACCGGAGGAGCTCGGCCGGATCCACACGGCGGGGAT
>NW_010405722.1:739-1012 GCF_000710305.1 Buceros rhinoceros silvestris | reverse complement strand
GCGTGCACGGGGGTCCCACCCCCCCCCCCTGCCTCCCCCAGCACCTGCGGGCAACGCTGTTACTGGAGGTGCTGATACCGGTTGGGGGGAAATCAAATAGAATCAAATACAATCAGCAAACCAGCTTTTGAACACACAAGATCCTGCCTGAGCTGTCAAAACGCATCGTGTTGTTACCTGCATGATGCTCTGGAGCCAGTGGGGGGCTGTGCGGGGTCCCCACAAGCACGCCCCCTCAGCACTGGGGAAACTGGGGGGGCCCTTGGGTTAGTG
>NW_010405722.1:0-382 GCF_000710305.1 Buceros rhinoceros silvestris | reverse complement strand
GAGGTCCCAGCGCACCCCAAACCCAAACCCGCTTCCTCCAGCGCGCGTGGGAGGAGTGCGGCCGGGCTGCCCACGCAGCCCCTTGCAGCTGAGGATTGCAGGCAGATGTTTGGGGAAACACAGGGTGGCTCATCTGGGGAGCTTTAGGAAGGGCATGGGGCAAAGCAGCATCTTGACATCCCCCCTGGACCCGCTGGCACCGGTCCCCTCCGAGCCCTGGATTTACCCCCATGGCGGACAGTGGTCCCAGTCCCCTGGGGGCTCATTGCTCTGGTAGAGCTCGAGTCCCTCGCCGTGGGCCAGATCCTGACCACAGCGAACTGTCAGTGGGAGCAAGTCCAAGGGAAGGTGGATGCATGTCCCATCCCAACCTGGCGCATGC